>NC_050466.1:29280875-29348944 GCF_903995425.1 Onychomys torridus | reverse complement strand
CCATCCCCCTTCTTCATCATTCTTCTCTCCCTCTTGTTCCCATCCTTCTGCTCATTCCTCTTTCTTCTCTTCCTCTTTCCCCTCCTTCCTCTTTCTACTCTTCCTCTTGCTCTTATACTTCCCATCCTTCCTCTTTCTTCTATTCCGCTTGATCTATTGTTTCCCCACCTTACTCTTTCTTCTCTTCCTCTTTTCTTCCTTTCCCCTCCCTCCTCTTTCTTCTCTTCCTCTTTTCTCATCCATCCCCCTTCTTCATCATTCTTCTCTCCCTCTTGTTCCCATCCTTCTGCTCCTTCCTCTTTCTTCTCTTCCTCTTTCCCCTCCTTCCTTTCTTTCTTCTCTTCCTCTTGTTCCCATCCTTCTGCTCCTTCCTCTTTCTTCTCTGCCTCTTTCCACTCCTTCCTTTCCTTCTTTTCTTCCTCTTGTTCTCATCTTTCCCCACCTTCCTCTTTCTACTCATCCTCTCTTTCTCATCCTTCCTACAACTTCTTTCTTCTCTTCCTCTTGTTCTCATCCTTCCCATCCTTCCGTTCTTCTCTTCTTCTTGTTCTCATCCTTCCCATCCTTCCTTTTTTCTCTGGCTCTTGTTTTCACATTTCCCCTCCTTCCTCTTTCTTCTCTTCCTCTTTCTTCTCATCCTATTGTTTCCATTCTTCCCCTCCTTCCTCTCTTTCTTTTCTTCCTCTTGTTCTCATCTTTCCCCACCTTCCTCTTTCTACTCATCCTGTCTTTCTCATCATTCCTCCAACTTCTTTCTTCTCTTCCTCTTGTTCTCATCCTTCCCATCCTTCCTTTCTTCTCTTCTTCTTGTTCTCATCCTTCCCCTACTTTCTTCCTTCTTTTCATCTTGTTCTCATATTTCCCCTCCTTCCTCTTTCTACTCATCCTCTCCTTCTCATCCTTCCTCCTTCCTCTTTCTTCTCTTCCTCTTGTTCACATCCTTCTGCTCCCTCCTCTTTCTTCTCTTCCTCTTCCTCTCCTTCTTTCTCCTCGTCCTCTTGTTCTCATACTTCCCATCCATCCTCTCTCTTCTATTCCACTTGATCTATTGTTTCCCAACCTTCCTCTTTCTTCTCTTCCTCTTTTCATCCCTTCCCCTCCCTCCTTTCGTCTCTTCCTCTTTTCTCATACATCCCGCTTCTTCATCATTCTTTTCTCCCTCTTGTTCCGATCCTTCTGCTCCTTCCTCTCTCTTCTCCTCAGCTATCTCCTCCTTCCTCTTTCTTCTCTTTTTGTTCTCATCCTTCCCCTCCTTCCTTTCTTCTCTTTCTCTTGTTCTCATATTTCCCCTCCTTCCTCTTTCTTCTCATCCTATTGTTTCCATTCTTCCCCTCTTTCCTTTCTCTTTCTTTTCTTCCTCTTGTTCTCATCTTTCCCCATCTTCCTCTTTATACTCATCCTCTTCTTCTCATCCTTACTCCTCCTCCTTTCTTCTCTTCCTCTTGTTCTCATCATTTCCCCTCCTTCCTCTTTCTTCCCTTCCTCTTTCCCCTCCTTCCTCTTTCTTCTCTTGCTCTTTCCCATCCTTCCTCTTTCTTCTCTTCTTCTTTTTCTCATCCTTCCCTATTTCCTTTCTTTCTTTTCTTCCTCTTGTTCTCATTGTTCCCCACCTCTCTCTTTCTACTCATCCTCTCCTTCTCATCCTTCCTCCTCCTTCTTTCATCTCTTCCTCTTGTTCCCATCCTTCTACTCCTTCCTCTTTCTTCTCTTCCTCTTTCCCCACCTTCATCTTTCTTCTCTTTCTCTTGTTCTCATCCTTCCCCTTTCCTCTTTCTTCTATTCCACTTGATCTATTGTTTCCCCAGCTTCCTCTTTCTTCTCTTACTCTTTTCATCCTTCCCCTCCCTCCTCTTTCTTCTCTTCCTCTTTTCTCATCTAAACCCCTTCTTCATCATTCTTTTCTCCCTCTTGTTCCCATCCTTCTGCTCCTTCCTCTTTCTTCTCTTCCTCTTTCCCCACCTTCATCTTTCTTCTCTTCCTCTTGTTCTCATCCTTCCCCTCCTTCCTCTTTCTTCTGTTCCACTTGATCTATTGTTTCCCCAGCTTCCTCTTTCTTTTCTTCCTCTTTTCATCCTTCCCCTCCCTCCTCTTTCTTCTCTTCCTCTTTTCTCATCTAAACCCCTTCTTCATCATTCTTTTCTCCCTCTTGTTCCCATCCTTCTGCTCCTTCCTCTTTCTTCTCTTCCTGTTTCCTCTCCTTCCTCTTTCTTCTCTTCCTCTTGTTCTCACCCTTCCCATCCTTCCTTTCTTCTCTTCCTCTTTCCCCTTCTTCCTCCTCTTCTCTTCCTCTTGTTCTCATTCTTCCCCTCATTCCTTTCTTCTCTTCCTCTTGTTCTCATACTTCCCATCCTTCCTTTCTTCTCTTCCTCTTGTTCTCATCCCTCCCCTCCTTCCTTAGTTCTCTTCCTGTTGTTCTCACCTTTCCCCTCCTTCCTCTTTCTTCTCTTCCTCTTTGTTCTCATCCTATTGTTTCCATTCTTCCCCT
The DNA here is from genome assembly GCF_903995425.1 of Onychomys torridus. Taxonomy (NCBI): domain Eukaryota; kingdom Metazoa; phylum Chordata; class Mammalia; order Rodentia; family Cricetidae; genus Onychomys; species Onychomys torridus. Next base: position 29,346,459 of record NC_050466.1, on the reverse strand, counting down.
TTCCTTTCTCTTTCTTTTCTTCCTCTTTTTCTCATCTTTCCCCACCTTCCTCTTTCTACTCATACTCTTCTTCTCATCCTTCCTCCTCCTTCTTTCTTCTCTTCCTCTTGTTCTCATACTTCCCCTCCTTCCTCTTTTTTCTCTTCCTCCTTTCTTCATCATTCCACTTCCCTCTTTCTTCTCTTCCTCTAGTTCTCATCGGTCCCCTCTTTCCATCCTTTTTCTTCTCTTCCTTTTGTTCTCATCTTTCACTTCCATCCTCTTTTTTCTCTTCCTCTTGTTTTCTTTCTTCACACTCCCTCTTTCCTTTCTCTGTCTTTTCTTCCCCTTGTTCTTATCTTTCCCCACCTTACCTTTTCTTCTCTTCCTCCTGTTCTCATCCTTCCCAAAGCTCCTTCCTTCCTTCTTTTCATCTTGATCTCATCTTACCCTCCTTCCTTTCTTCTCTTCCTCTTTCTTCTCATCCTATTGTTTTCATTCTTCCCCCTTCCTTTCTTTCTTTTCTTCCTCTTGTTCTCATATTTCCCCATCTTCCTCTTTCTACTCATCCTCTTCTTCTCATCCTTCCTCCTCCTCCTTTCTTCTCTTCCTGTTGTTCTCATCTTTCCCCCTCCTTCTTCTTTCTTCTCTTCCTCTTTCCCCTCCATCCTCTTTCTTCTCTTGCTCTTTCCCATCCTTCCTCTTTCTTCTCTTCCTCTTGTTCTCATCCTGCCCCTATTTCCTTTCTTTCTTTTCTTCCTCTTGTTCTCATTGTTCCCCACCTCTCTCTTTCTACTCATCCTCTCCTTCTCATCGTTCCTCCTCCTTCTTTCTTCTCTTCCTCTTGTTCCCATCCTTCTACTCCTTCATCTTTCTTCTCTTCCTCTTTCCCCACCTTCATCTTTCTTCTCTTCCTCTTGTTCTCATCCTTCCCCTCCTTCCTCTTTCTTCTATTCCACTTGATCTATTGTTTCACAACCTTCCTCTTTCTTTTCTTCCTCTTTTCATCCTTTCCCCTCCCTCCTCTTTCGTCTCTCTTTTCTCATCTATCCCCATTCTTCATCATTCTTCTCTTCCTCTTGTTCTCATCTTTCCGCTCCTTCCTTTCTTCTCTTCTTGTTCTCATCCTTCCCCTCCTTCCTTTCTTCTCTTCCTCTTGTTCTCATCTTTCCCCTCCTTCCTCTTTCTTCTCTTCCTCTTTCTTCTCATCCTATTGTTTCCATTCTTCCCCTCTTTCCTTTCTCTTTCTTTTCTTCCTCTTGTTCTCATCTTTCCCCACCTTCCTCTTTCTACTCATCCTCTTCTTCTCATCCTTCCTCCTCTTTCTTTCTTCTCTTCCTCTTGTTCTCATCCCTCCCCTCCTTCCTCTTTTTTCTCTTCCTCCTTTCTTCATCATTCCACTTCCCTCTTTCTTCTCTTCCTCTAGTTCTCATCAGTCCCCTCTTTCCATCCTTTTTCTTCTCTTCCTTTTGTTCTCATCTTTCACTTCCTTCCTCTTTTTTCTCTTCCTCTTGTTTTCTTTCTTCACACTCCCTCTTTCCTTTCTCTGTCTTTTCTTCCCCTTGTTCTTATCTTTCCCCACCTTACCTTTTCTTCTCTTCCTCCTGTTCTCATCCTTCCCAAAGTTCCTTCCTTCCTTCTTTTCATCTTGATCTCATCTTTCCCCTCCTTCCTTTCTTCTCTTCCTCATTCTTCTCATCCTATTGTTTTCATTCTTCCCCCTTCCTTTCTTTCTTTTCTTCCTCTTGTTCTCATATTTCCCCATCTTCCTCTTTCTACTCATCCTCTTCTTCTCATCCTTCCTCCTCCTCCTTTCTTCTCTTCCTCTTGTTCTCATCTTTCCCCCTCCTTCTTCTTTCTTCTCTTCCTCTTTCCCCTCCATCCTCTTTCTTCTCTTGCTCTTTCCCATCCTTCCTCTTTCTTCTCTTCCTCTTGTTCTCATCCTGCCCCTATTTCCTTTCTTTCTTTTCTTCCTCTTGTTCTCATTGTTCCCCACCTTTCTCTTTCTACTCATCCTCTCCTTCTCATCGTTCCTCCTCCTTCTTTCTTCTCTTCCTCTTTTTCCCATCCTTCTACTCCTTCCTCTTTCTTCTCTTCCTCTTTCCCTACCTTCATCTTTCTTCTCTTCCTCTTGTTCTCCTCCTTCCCCTCCTTCCTCTTTCTTCTCTTCCTGTTTCCTCTCCTTCCTCTTTCTTCTCTTCCTCTTGTTCTCATCCTTCCCATCCTTCCTTTCTTCTCTTCTTCTTTCCCCTTCTTCCTCTTCTTCTCTTCCTCTTGTTCTCATCCTTCCCCTCCTTCCTCTTTCTTCTATTCCACTTGATCTACTGTTTCCCGACCTTTCTCTTTCTTCTCTTCCTCTTTTCATCCTTTCCCCTCCCTCCTCTTTCTTCTCTTCCTCTTTTCTCATCTATCCCCCTTCTTCATCATTCTTTTCTCCCTCTTGTTCCCATCCTTCTGCTCCTTCCTCTTTCTTCTCTTCCTGTTTCCCCTCCTTCCTCTTTCTTCTCTTCCTCTTGTTCTCATCCTTCCCATCCTTCCTATTTTTTCTCTTCCTCTTTCCCCTTCTTCCTCTTCTTCTCTTCCTCTTGTTCTCATCCTTCCCCTCCTTCCTTTCTTCTCTTCCTCCTGTTCTCATACTTCCCGTCCTTCCTCTTTCTTCTATTCCGCTTGATCTATTGTTTCCCCACCTTCCTCTTTATTCTCTTCCTCTTTTCATCCTTTCCCCTACCTCCTCTTTCTTCTCTTCCTCTTTTCTCATCTATCCCCGTTCTTCATCATTCTTCTCTCCCTCTTGTTATCATCCTTCACCTCCTTCCTTTCTTCTCTTCTTGTTCTCATCCTTCTCCTCCTTCCTTTCTTCTCTTCCTCTTGTTCTCATCTTTCCCCTCCTTTCTCTTTCTTCTCTTCCTCTTTCTTCTCATCCTATTGTTTCCATTCTTCCCCTCTTTCCTTCCTCTTTCTTTTCTTCCTTTTTTTCTCATCTTTCCCCACCTTCCTCTTTCTACTCATCCTCTTCTAATCCTTCCTCCTCCTTCTTTCTTCTCTTCCTCTTGTTCTCATCTTTCCCCTCTTTCCTCTTTTTTCTCTTCCTCTTTCTCCTCCTTCCTTTCTTCTCTTCCTCAGGTTCTCTTCCTTCCCCTCCTTCCTTTCTTCTCTTCCTCTTGTTCTCATACTTCCCATCCTTTCTCTTTCTTCTATTCTGCTTGATCTATTGTTTCCCCACCTTCCTCTTTATTCTCTTCCTCTTTTCATCCTTTCCCCTACCTCCTCTTTATTCTCTTCCTCTTTTCTCATCTATCCCCGTTCTTCATCATTCTTCTCTCCCTCTTGTTATCATCCTTCACCTCCTTCCTTTCTTCTCTTCCTCAGGTTCTCATCCTTCCCCTCCTTCCTTTCTTCTCTTCCTCTCGTTCTCATACTTCCCATCCTTTCTCTTTCTTCTATTCTGCTTGATCTATTCTTTCCCCACCTTCTTCTCCATTCTCTTCCTCTTTTCATCCTTTCCCCTCCCTCCTCTTTCGTCTCTTCCTCTTTTCTCATACATCCCCCTTCTTCATCATTCTTCTTTCCCTCTTGTTCCGATCCTTCTTCTCCTTCTTCTCTCTTCTCCTCAGCTTTCTCCTCCTTCGTCTTTCTTCTCTTCTTGTTCTCATCCTTCCTCTACTTCCTTTCTTCTCTTCTTCTTGTTCTCATCCTTCCCCGCCTTCCTTTCTTCTCTTCCTCTTGTTCTCATCTTTCCCTCTCCTTTTTTCTTCCTATTGTCCTTGTCTTTCTCCTCAATCCTCTTTCTTTTCCTCTTTTTCTCACCCTTCTCTCTCTTTCCTCTTTCTGTTCTTCCTCTTGTTCTCAATTTTCCCCTTTCCTCTTTCTTATCTTTCTCTTATTCTCAACTTTCCTCCTCCTTCCTCTTTCTTCTCTTCCTCTTGTTCTCAGCTTCCCCTCTCCTTCCTTTCTTCTCTTCCTCTTGTTCCCATTCTTCCCCTTCTTCCTTTCTTTTCTTGTCTTTTTCATCTTTCCCCCCTTCATCTTTATTCTCTTCCTCTTGTTTTCATTGTTCCCCTCCTTCCTTGTTTTCCTTTTTCTCATTTTTCCCTCTCCTTTCACTTTCTTCTCTTCCTCTTGTTTTCATCTTTCCCTCCTTCCTTTATTCTCTTCCTCTTGTTCTCATCCTTCCCTTTCTTCCTCTTTCTTCTCTTGTCTTTTTTCATCTTTCCCCTCCTTCATCTTTTTCTTCTTTTTCTTATTTTCCCCTCTCCTTTCACTTTCTTCTCTTCCTCTTGTTCTCATCCTTCACCTCCTGACTCTTCTCTTCCTCTTGTTTTCATCTTTTGTTCTCCTTCCTCTTTCTTCTCTTCCTCTTGTTCTCATCTTTGCCCTACCCCTCCTCCTTTTCCTTCTTTTTAATTCTCCACCTTCTTTTGTTCCTTCCTCTCTCCTTCCTTCTTTTTTCTCCACTCTAGTCCCTGTTATGTACCTTCTTTTGCTCCTCTTTCTTGGTTATCTTTTGTTCTTCTTTTACCCTCCCTTCCTCCTCTCTTCTCCTCTCTTTCCTTTTCTTTTCCTTCCCTCCACCCTTCCTCCCAACTCTCTTCCTCCTCTTTCCTGCCTTCATTTTCTCTCCCTTCCTCTTCACACAGCATCTTCATAATATATTTATTTCAAGTCTCTCTACAGGAAGTATCGATAACAATTATGCTGTCTCCACACATTTCCTTTTAAGGAGTACTGTCTCCCTTCATCCAAGCCTCCTTCCCCTTTGTAACTTACAGTCCTGTCTTTCCCTCCTTACTTTTTACTTACCTTTTAAACAACTGCTCCACTTCTTTAACTTTGTAGGGCTGAAGTCTTTTAGATATTTCTGCACACCTTTGTAAGAATATTGGAATTCCTTCCTTACTAATCCCTTTCAAAGGCCTCCTTCACCATCACAATCTCCCTTTTTACACTTTTCCTACTGGCTCTTCCTTCCATATGTACCTTTCCTCCTTATCTACGCTCTCCTATCTCTTCTCTACTTTGTCATCATCTCTCTCTACTCCCACAAATGCATTCATGCTGGAGTCTACTGGTTGCTCCTGGTCTTTCTTTGCTCTCTCCATCTCTTCATTATTTCTTATTGTACCATCTTTGCCTGAATAGGTGCTTTCTCTTGTCCAAGTTTTTTGTTCTTTTTTCACTATTACTTTTTTTTGTACATTTTAAAATTCTCTCAATCTTTGTATATTATCCCTTTCTTGATCTAACTTCTGTAATTTATTTTCGCTCTTACTGGCTTGTTAAACTTTTCTTCACTTCTTAATGTTTTCTTACTGCCTACCTCAACTCACTTCTCTCATTTGCTTTCTGCATTTCTTACCTAAGTATACATGCTATCTCCTCTTCCTGGCTGTTTGTTAAACTATGTATTTACTTGTTAGCTATATGTATTGCACATATACTTTTGTTAACTCGATCTGTAACTGGAAAGTGCATCACAGAGGACCTGCCATAGGTATTAAGGATTCCTAGTACTTACTTTTGCAGGGGCCTTTTGAAAGAATTGTGTGAGCATAAGGTGGTTTTATGTGGACACTAATAGTCAGTACATTGTTGCTCAGCTTCCACTCATCCACTATGTCTTTTATTTTCTCTCTCCTATCTCTCTCACCTGTTTCAGGTTGTCTTTTGCTTTCAGGGACACTTGCTTCCCGCTTTTCTTCTTTACTATCTTTTTCTTGCAGTTTTTGTAAATGGTAGGCTATCCTTTTTTGAAGCATTACTTGTTTCTACAAAATATTAAAAATACATTAAATATATTTCAAATTCAAACACAAACTGTCAGTAAAAATACAACATAGATTATTTCATATGGATGACATTCCTTAGGTAGGCCTGTGTTCCTGTCTGGAGATATCTAAATTTACAATGAATTTGAAGAGAGGTACACTAAGAGGCAAGTTTCCTTTTATGATTCAGCATGAAATTGTAATTATGCATATATGCATGTGTTCATGCTCTCTTACAATCTGGAAATGTAAGCTAGGGTCTTGTACATGCTAGGCAATCCCTTTACTATTGAGAAAAAGCATATTTTAGTCACAACTCAATCTAATATAACTTTCTGGAGACTCTTTTGAATTATAGATTGGTGCTAGAATCAATATCGATTAGGGCTCCATCAATAAGTATCCCCTGAAAATTCATACTTTAAAATATAAAATGGTGGTAAAAAGCCTTTCTTAAGACAGCCCAGATCCAGCAAAAGCTGACTACCTTTTGGTTAATTTCCTCTCTGATTTTTTGCCGATATTCGTCAGCTTTTGCTTCTCTCTTCACTTCTGCTCCAATCTTTGATAGAAGTGTCATCTCCTTGGATTGCCATTCCTATGGGACATGCCATTACAGTTCTCACCATATGTCTCTTTCATTTTTAAATATTTTCTCTTTCTCCAACCAATACACAAATTAGATCAAATCAATGGCCTAACACATTTTGGGTCAATAATAAAACAAATCTTGCATTGACTTGTGAATGTGCTTATCTATCTGCCATTCACTGGCACTGTCCTGCTGGATATGATAAAGTGGGAAAGGAAAGAAATTATTTTGTTATTACAAGCATGAAGCCAGCACAAACATGACTCTGACAATGAATCTCAGAAGATACTGGCAAAAGGGTGTTGACTTCTAACTCAGGGAACATATCACATGTACTTGGCTGCTCTTAAAGGTATTCTGACAGAGAAACAAAACAAACAGCCATGCCAGAACTCATGTGGAGGTCAAAGGACAGCTCTATGGACTGAGCTCTCTACTTCCAAATTCACGTATGTTCTGGGACTTGAACGTAGGTCACCCGGCTTGCACCGGAAGTGCCTTTCCCAGTGAATCCTTCTAGCTGGCTTGGGTTTCTTTTCTAAACTCAAGTAACTTCAAAGGGTAGAGTGAAACTGTTCAAGTTGTTTACAGATAAAACAACCATGCAAGTTTCTCATTTAAAATTTGATCCTAACCTCCTCAATCTGTTTGTGCTGATTCAGTTTTGTTTGAACATTATACCAATGTAGTCTGTCTTCTTCTGCTAACTGCAGTGTGTTTCGTCTTCCCAAGGTGTCTTCAATTTTGTCTAGTTCTTTATTAATCATACGCAAATGTCTAAGTAGAAGTAAAACAAAGGAATGTAAGTCTTTCAGGATACCTGACACTCTGAAACTCTGGAATATCAACATGCATTTTGGTATACTCTGAGATGAATGTATGGATTATAGGAGCCACATAATGGGTAACTGGATTTCAATTAAGATAAACTTTTTCATAAAAAAACAACAACATACAATTCTTCCCTATAGGCTTGATTTCTACATGGTAATGTGTGATTAGTAGCTGTAGGAAATACCCAGTTGGTAGAGGAATGGCATGTTTACATTAGCATCAGATAAAGTTGGAGCAATTTTATCATTGTGACTTTAAAATAATTTACTTAACCTCATGTTTGATATGTGTTAAGGATACTCTCCCTCCCTCTGGTACCACAGACCTGGCTTTCTCTGGATCCATGATTTATATTTTGCCTCTCTTCAATAAAAGTTTGACTTACCTCTTGGGCTCCTGGTAGCTACAGTTTCTCAGGTAGAAATTGACTTTCCTAGCCTTAGTATCAAGGTCCCCAATCCCTATACCTCTTGATGTCATTTTTATAAGTTAAATTTTTTTTAAAAAAAATTGTGTATTGCTGGGCGGTGGTGGCACATGTCTTTAATCCCAGCACTTGGGAGGCAGAGCCAAGCGGATCTTTGTGAGTTTGAGGCCAGCCTGGTCTACAGAGCAAGATACAGGAAATGCGCAAAACTACACAGAGAATCCCTATCTCAAAAAACCAAAAAAAAAAAAAATATGTATTGGTGTTTTTTCCATACGTAAGTCTGTGCACCATGTGCATGCAGGGCCTGTGGAGGGCATCAGATCCCTAAAAAGTGGAGTTACAGATGCTTGTGAGCCACCATGTGGGTGCTAGGATTCAGACCCTAGTCCACTGGAAGAGCAAGCCCCCTTGATATACCTGTTTAGTTGTTCATGTTGAAAATGCTGAGGGGCTTGAATGTGTGTAGTACCTTTCTGACTCCATATTCAATTCTTTCTAGTGTTTTTGCAGTTTTGGGTGTCTCTAATGTGCCCATTTAAAATATACTCGAACCCTGACTCTACCTTCGTTTTAGTAATTGGTCTTGATGCGGGGAAGTCTTCTTCCCTTCTTGTAACAACCACTGCTGAAATGAGGCAGCAGCGGCAGCGTCGTCACAAGCTCGTCTCTCTTCGTTCAGCTTATTCACCTGGCTTTCTATAATTTTCTGTATGAAAACAATTACTGGATGTCAGATGCGTCACAGACATAAACCTCTCCTTTGATATATTTTCTTTAAATTTAATCTTAAGTACATGTTCTGACTTTTACAAACTGTTAATTCTGCTAACCAGCATGGCACATTCCCACAAATAAACTTCTTATATGTAAAAATCAAATGGGATCTCTATCTTTTACAGATTCTTTATAGGAACTTTATTCCTGGAATATTTTAAGGAAATATTGTGCAAAGGGCCAAGTGTTTCACAAATCATTTTATGAGTCCCAAATTAAACAAACTCAAATATTTAACTTACTTGTTCCCTGACATAATTTCTCTCAAAGTCAATTTTTAAAGTGGTAAGATATTGTCTGTATTTGTTCAACTCTTTTAAGGAACATATGACCTACAAATTCAAAATGGAAGACATTATAAAATTTTGAAAATGACAACATGTTTATAGAAGAGAAGAAAACATTCATTTTAGTAACAGTTTTAGGATCGAGTGTAAGAATGCAGTGTTTGTAACATATGGGTAGTCAGGACCTTTAGACAGTTGATGACCCACCAGACATTTTCTAAATAGCTCACTAACATAGTTCCAAGTCAAAATTCCTTCTAGAGACATGAAAGTAAATGTGTCAGTGTGTTTACATACCAAAAATTGTAATTATCTTTTCCATCACTGAAAAATTATCAAGTATAAAGTAGTTTTTTCAAGAAAAAACAGCCACCTGATACTAAGCATTTTATTGACTTCTTTCTGTGACATCTGCTAGAAGGTGGCACATTTACTAAAGCACCTAACAAGTGCCTAGATTTTGCTGGTTAGAAGTAGGTCTGTACGCACTTTGTTATTGCTGGTGATGTAGCCCCCCTGTCTTAGTTTCTTGAGCATGTCTTTTCGTCTGAAGTATGCTTTAAGGTGTGGATCATGAAGACTTTGGTAGGTGGTTTCCATGAGTCTACAGTAAGGATCACTAAGATTAAAACCAAAAGAAGGCCGATATAGCTGCAAAAGGAAACATATTTGAAATTATTGCAAATGCAAAATTCATGAATATACACTTTTAAACATCAGTTTATTGAAATAATTAGAATGTTCACTGAAAATAAAATATACAAGCAGAAACTGAAGGGAAAGAATGTAATGGTTTGGTCTGGGTAAATATAATGCTTTTCAGCTTCCCTGTCTTCTCCCAGTCTAACTTTTACTTTAGAGGTGCCATGTGGAATACTATTTATGAACTCTGTGCTTGAATAGCCTCCACCTTAGTCCAAATCCTGTATACATAGGTCAGGATAGACTGTCAGCAAAGAGGGGAGTACATGGAAACTTTCAGGAGCCAGATGAACCAAGGCACAGAAGCAGAAATCAGCATGTTGTATATGTGTAGGCCAGAAGGATCACAATCTGCCAAGTTGAGGCTGTGGTTGAAGTCTGGATGGAACGATTGCAGCTCTTTCTGGGGCTTTCTATCGTTAAAGTGAGTTTAAAGACTTTAAGACATTGCAGCTCATTTGTGTGAAACTGAAGGTGATATAAAAAGTGCAATCATAACAAAATGTTTCAAATTTACAGGTAAGGGCAAAGAAAACCACTTAAACACCATTAAAATGTAGTTTACCTTTTCACTTATGTTTGTGGTATAGAATATGTTAGTACTTCCTGGGATAACAGGCAGTTTGGCCCCCAGGGGCAAGTCCAACAGACAAGATGGTCCAATCTTTGGCACAATAGGTTTCTGTCTCTTCTGTGGAAAAGAAATGGATATGTTTGTCTTTTACCGGGAAGTGTTCATTTAGTTTACATCAGTTGTCACACTTGAACCAGACAGCACAACCCAGGTTGCTAGGCACCTGGGTGGAAAGAAGTGCCTGGCTGCAAACCTAGAAGGCCTTACCTCCCCACTTCCTAAGCCAGTACGCTACTTCTGGGTCCTGCGAAGGCTAGTATACGTCTGTGGCACCTTGAGTCACCCATTGCCCTGGTCAGAAGGTGTAAGGCTCCATCATGAAAATGTCTGTCTTGTTCCTGCCCCTCAGCCAGACTCTCTCCCCATGACTCTACCTGCTGGCCTGAAACCTGTCCTTACCAAGAAAGAAGGGCAATGAATAAATGGACACTATGGAGGGGCCGCCACTCACAGTACTACAAGTGTCTTTGTCATTTTTGAGGTTGCCGGAAGCTGCTTTGGATGCCGCAGCCTCAGCAGCCTTCAAACAGTTGTTCAGGTACAAGTCCATGGCTCCCCGTCAGCCCCCAAGGGCTGGGAGCTGAGGGAGTGGACTGTCTTCTGGACTCCCTTCCTGCGACTGTCTTCTCCAGTGTCCGGATCAAGACTGAGCCAAGTCCCTAGACAGCCTGGTAACAGGACTTCGAGAACGCACACATCACAATGCTGATTTGCTGAGGTCCTTAGTGGGCGCCCTCAAGGCCACGCCCAGTGGGCGTCGCCCTTAAGACATGTCATACCAGCAGAGGTCACTCAGTAGAAGTTTCCAAAATAGATGTGGCTCCAACAGAAGCAGCTCTAACAGATGTCACTTCAACTGTTGTTGGTTTCTAAAGACGTTGCCAACAAAGAGGTTGCCTCAACAGACACCGCCCAACAGGCAACCCCTCCATGGGCTGCCCCAATAGACATTGTTCCAGCTGATGTCACTCCATGAGTGTCATCCCAGTGGATGTCGCATTAATAGACATCATCCTTGGGTGGGGGCGAAGACCTGGGTGCCTCTTTAGGAGCGCATGCGCCTCACCTGAACCTAGCAGCTTGAATGGCTCCAGTTGGGAAAGTAGCCTGAAAGGCCCTTGAAGAGTACCCTAGTGCTGATGCTACCACATGTTTTAGCTGAAGAACATAGAGAGTTACAGGGTAGCCTGGGGCTACAGGGTAAATCCCTGTCCATAAATAAAAGAAAATGAAACAAAACCCCAAAGCTGTTAGATATTCATCCCAACAGACTTTATGAGTTTTTGTAAGTTGTACAGCAATCATTAAAAACTATGTAAGGTGGTAATTCAAAACATCATCAAAAATTAAGGTGGTTTTCTAAGAATGGTCAAGAAAATTACAGGAATGCCAGAGAAACCAAGGAGCAATTAAGCAAGTAGAGAGAAATGGATACTAAAATAGATGACTTAATCCTTCACATATCAGCAATTACTTTACATATGATAGTCTAAACATGACAATGAAGGTGCAGAGATAGGTAGAATAAATGAACAAGTATGATAATACTGTATGTTGTCAATAAAAGATGTTCAGAAGATGCAGTGACATAAGCAAGTTGAAAAATTAAAGGATGTGAAAGCATATTCAATACATATTCCAATAAAAGTGGGTGTGGTCATATATTAAAGTACATATTGTTAAAGACAAAAAGAAACATTATGTAATAACAAAAAGATCATTCCACCAGGAAAATATTGCAGTTCTAAGTGTCCTTATGCTAGATTATAGAGCTTCAGAATACATGAAGCAGAAAACAGTAGAGATAAAAAGGAGAAATAGACTGATTTACAATTATAGAGATACATTCAACACCTTCCAATAGAAGATTATATAAACATAAGTTAGGTTATCCTGATGCCTATTCAATAGTGTAAATATTTGTACCTATATAATGTATTCCTCAGGAAAAAATAGTATTGAGTGAAACCCAACAAGCTGTGGGATGATATACCTGACATTTAAATTATGCTTATGATACTCATTTATGAAATAATTTGATCTGAATGTCCTCCAAGAGATATGTGCCAAGGTCTTGGCTTCCAGCCTATAGTGCTATTGGGAGGTGGTGGGAATGTCAGGAGATTGGGTCTAATAGGAGGAAGTAGGTCACTGAGGGCCTTCCTTTGAAGGATATAGTGACACCCTAGCCCCCACCTCAAACAATGTGCTGCCACAATGCCAGGGTGAGCAATATTCCTCTTCTACATGCCTTGACATAACATACTATCTATTTGGAGCCCAAAAAAGCAACAATGCCAACTGTATATGAACTGAAGTCTTTGAAACTCTAATTCAAAATAACATTTGTTTCTTTTAAGTTGATATATTTCAGATATTTTGTTACTCACACAAATAGTAATAATATAAAACAGTAGTTCCCCTTAGGAAGAAAGAGAAATGGATGAGATCAACAAGAGGATATGGAGACTTTGACTTCGTTTGTTTTATCTTATTCCTTTTTTTAAAAAATGGGGTATGCGTCTCTCTCTCTCTCTCTCTCTCTCTCTCTCTCTCTCTCTCTCTGTCTCTCTCTCTCTCTCTGTGTGTGTGTGTGTGTGTGTGTGTGTTGTAGCAAGAATCTAAAAAAGTTCTTATTAATAAAATCAAACCTGAGGTCAGTTATTGGGGTGAATGCTGGAAGATCAGAGAAACCGAACAAGCCATGGCTTCCTCACCTCACAATTCCTAAGCTGATCCTGTTTCCTCAGATAGAAGCTTCTGTGTCCTCATCCAAAATGGATCTCAGCTGAACCGCTGCTCAAAGACTGAAAGCTTAACCAGCCTAGTTCCTGGTTTTCACACCTTATATACCTTTCTGCTTTCAGCCATCACTCCCTGGGATTAAAGGCTCACTTCTTGGGATTAAAGGCGTGTATCACCATGCTTGGCTGTATGTATCCTTAAACACTCAGAGATCCAGTTAGATCTCTGTCTCTGGAATGCTAGGATTAAAGTTGTGTGCTACCATTGACTATCCTTTATGTTTAATATTATGGTTGTTCTGTCTCTGACCCCAGATAAGTTTATTAGAGTGCACAATATTTCAGGGAACACAATACCACCACTGTGTGTATCACATGTGTGTGGGTGCCCAAGTAGGCCAAAGGATGTTGGATTCCCTGGAGCTGAAGGTTCAGACAGTTTTGAGCCACCAAATGTGGGTACTGGGAACCAAACTTGGGTCCTCTGGAAGATCAGCAAGTGTTCTTAACTGCTGAGCCAACCCTCCAGTCCCTACATTTTATTCTTTAAAATCAAATCTGGACATGAAAACAGAATCAGTACTATATACATGGAGAACAGGGACAATCTAGAGGGGGAGGAAAGGACATTGGAGATTACCTGTATGGAATATGAGCAAAGTACAGCTATATACACATATAAATATGAACATGTAATAATGAAAATTTTGTACATTAAATAAGTAAAAATTTTAAAGTTGAGTTTCTTAATTCCTTTATCTTATCTCTTCCTGTATTTTTAGAACAGCTCAGCACTTATGTCTGTTATGTTATGATATTTGATATATACTGATATAATCAATGTATAGGAAATGTTGTAGTGTCAGAGCTTGTAGTAATTTCTTGGGTTTTGTATAATAATAATGGTCCAGTCTTATTATTATGTTATGATATTTGATATATACTGATATAATCAATGTATAGAAAATGTTGTAGTGTCAGAGCCTGTAGTAGCTTCTAGGGTTTTATATAATAATAATGGTCCAGTCTTATTATTATACTATCGCAGGGGGCCAGTAGGGATACTACCATCGGTGTGGGAATGAATTCACATGCATGAAGCTCTTTCATCCAATTAGTTTGTCTGGCACCATCATTCAGCCACCAATTCAACTCTCTCAGTTCCACTCCCTCAATTCAACTCTCTCCATTCAAATCCTCTTAATTCAATCCTCTCCTTCTCTAGGGACTGGTATATCTTTCCCAAGCAGCAACACCTCATGTTTAGTATACAACACAAGATTGCAAGGTCCTCACCAGAAGTTTCATGGCAACTTTATTTGCAACCCAAAAGGGAAGAGACAAGAATGGAGTCAGATAGCATTTGGAATAAATCAGAAAAGGAATTTATTGCTAGAAATACATCCTTACTGTTGTTAGGTGAAAGCATTACAAGTCTATCATAAATGTATTCAACTACAAACTTAGAGGTGATAGGGTAGGCAAAATCTGTAGGTCACTAAAAGTTAAAACTTTCACTATTTTCCTCTGCTGCCAGTTTCCTGACAGGGACAGGAGGAGTAGAGATAGCTAGTCAATCTGCATCACAGCTTGAAGCACCTGGTGAGAGGAAACCCCTTTGATCTAAGAAGTTGTTCTGGGGCTGTGAGAAAGAGGGGTATACCTGAACCTGATTTGCACAAGAAAAAAAGCTATGCCACTTGGGGACAGGCACTTGGTCTGGGAGACAGGTCGTCTCCAAAAGGACATTTTACCTTAGTTGTGGGTGGGGTGCTACAGGCATCTAGTAGGTGATCTGGTAGTTATCTGTTCCTTGCTTGTTTTTCAAGGCTTTGTTTGGGGTAGGCTCTATCTTAGGAAGTAGCTTAAGGAGGATATTTGCAAAAGGCAAAAGAGGAGCTGGGAGCTCAGAGCCAGAAGGTTCTGTCTATGTGACTTTATCCAAGTACTTTGAAATGGAGGTTCACACACACATACACATTTTAGGAGAATTATGAGCACAAGGAATTCATAGCAAGGAACAACTGAATATTAAGCTGTGTAATACTAGATAGTCCTTGCTAAATGGCTTCCACTTGACTGACCCTTGGTCTGGTCAAGGTATAACTTATAATATACAGATGGAGTTCTATTTCATATTCCTGTGGCTCACCACAATTCCCGATTTTTCATTTAATAAGTGAAGTGTGTGGATTTCTCTTTGGGCAACTCATACTGCTGATCCTAAGCATCTGAGGATGACTGGAATAAGAAATAAAAGTAAAATGATTAGTGCTCCTATAGCTCCCACATTTATAAGGAGATTCAAAAAGGAATTATTATTCACAAATTATTTTACTGAATTGGCAAAACAGTTACTTCTAGTGCAGAGAGAATTTGGAGTCTATAATGGCTGATGGCACTAATCTGGGAGTGTAGCATGTCTATGTTTACAACTAGCTGGGAACTATTCCAGACACCTCTCAGGTGAGCTTGCACCTGATCCCAGGACATATCTGATCCATTAGGCAAAGGGGTGACACAAATCCATTTGTAGTCAGCATGACACAATGCTGTTAAACGTATCTTAATTTTCTGAATCTGATTACCCGTGTAAAGTATAGCCCCCTCTAAGACATTTATTCTATCTATTAATCCCTGATCAGTTCCTTCCTGAGTAACTAAAGCCATAGACATATTCTTAGATAAGGAATTAAAATGTTGAGCAGTTAGTATCTGTTGAAGTAAAGCTGTGGCAGAAACAGCTACCAAGGCTACATAGATATCAGAGCAACAAGCCAAACTGGAATGGTCTTTTGCAAGGGAGCACAGATGAATGTCTCAAGATGACAGTTACTTTGTTCAACTCACTTCACCATCTTCCTCTGGTTCTTATACTCTTTCCAGCTGTACCCCTCCCCATTTCTGAAATGGTCACTGAACCTTGAAGAGAATTACACAGATGTGTGACTATATTTATCCTGTTCCAGCAATGTCCTATATCTTCATGCCTTTCTATTCATTCTTCCATCTGTAGAATGTTGTGGATGGTGACCTACAATAGTGTCCTCTTGGTTACAAAAAACACAAAAGCAGAGGGAATTACAAACAGGAAAACATATGCCCTGGATCTTGACTGCAGTAATATCCCTTGGACATAAACAGAAATACTAGGAGGGCACCTTGGCTGGTGCATCATATTCTTTAAATGATGCAATCTCAGTGAACTGTCCAATGGGATCTTTAATTTCCCCTGCCAGTAGGTTGTCCTGGTCTACAATACCAGCTATGCATTCCACCCTTGCCATCCACTGTAGCTGTATATTTTCTCTGGTCCCACCCAACTCCCACAGCCCCCACAATCCCACAGCCACTCAGACTCAAATAAACACACAGAGGTTTATATTGTTTTTGAAATATATGGCCTAATGGCTCAGGCTTCTTGTAGCTAGCTTTTTAATTAAAAAAAATTTTCATTCATTTTTTACACTAATAAAAGATGCCCTCTTCCCTTCTCCCGCCTGCCCTGGCTAGTGGGGTCTTCAACAGGGACCTAAAGGGAGGGCCGATAAATGAGAGGGACAAGAGACACAAAGAATGACAGCAAGACAGGACGTCTAATCAAGCTCCAAAATTTTATTTTTCTCTCAAGGCATATATAGGTAGGTAAAGGGGTTTGCAAGCAGGAAGGGACTTAATTATGGGCTGTTTGGCCAGCAGGAAATGTTGCTCTGAAGGTTATCTATCTACTCTTGCCTAACTACCTAAATGCTTAACTGCATCTCATTCACCTGATATCTGAGAAGAGGTTCTGGTATCTGTGGGGAGAGGTTCTGGTGCTATGGAGACTTAAGCAAGGCCTAGATCTAAGAAAAGAGGAGAGAAGCCCAAATATGGCAGCATGTGTGTCAAGGGTCGCTTAGGCTTATGGCTCCCATCACCTGCCCCTTCTCCAGCATCCCCTCTCAACCCACCCTCTGATCCCTCTCACAAGAAGGCAAGGCCTCTCATGTGGAGGCACATTCAATAGGGGCAAGTCCAAGCCCTTCCCCCTGCCTCAAGGCTGCACAAGGTGTCCCATCATAGGTAGTGAGCTCCACAAAGCCTGCTCATGTACCAGAGATGGATTCTGATTCTACCACCAGGGGACCCCCCTAAGCACATCAAACTACACAACTGTCTCACTATACAAAGGGCCTAGTCCAGTCCCATGTAGGCTCCACAGCCATTTGTCCAACTTTCATGAGGTCCCTCTAGTTTGCTTTGATAGTCCCTGCATGTTTCCCCATCGTGATCCTGATGCACTTGCTCATAGAATCCCTCTTCTCTCTCTTTAACTGGACTCCTGGAGCTCTGTCTAATGACTGGCTATGGATCTCTGCATCTGCTTCCATTAGTCATTGGAGAAAAGTTCTGTGATGACAGTTAGGGTATTCACTGGTCTGATCTCCAGGGCAAGCCAGTTCAGTTCAGTCACCCACTCCACTATTGCTAGTAGTCCAGGCTGGGGTCATCCTTGGGGACTCCTGGCAACTTCCCTAGCACTGGGGTTCTCTCCAATCCAATGATGTCTCTCTATCATAGTATCTCTTTCATTGCATTCCCCCTCCATCCCTGTTCCAGTTCAACCATCCCATTCCCTTAGGCTTTCATCCCCTATACCCTACCCTCCATTGCCCAAACCATCCCCAGTTTACTCATGGAGATCTCATGCTTTTCCCCTTCCCAGAGTGGTCTATGCATCCCTCTTTGGGTCTTCCCTATTAGTTAGCTTCTCTGGAGTTGGGAGTTGTTGCCTGATTACCCTTTGCTTTATATCTAGTATATGGGTACATACCATGTTTGTCCTTCTGAGTCTGGGTTACCTCACTCAGGATGATATTTTCTAGTTCCACCCATTTGCCTGCAAATTTCATTATATCAATTTTTTTCTCTGCTGAGTACTACTCCATTGTGCATATTGGCCACATTTTCTTCTTTCATTCTTAGTTGAGGGGCATTTAGGTTGTTTCCAGGTTCTGGCTATTATGAATAATGCTGCTACGAACATAGTTGAGCATGTATGTGTCCTTGTGGTATGATTGAGTATTCCTTGGGTATATGCCCAAGAGTGGTATAACTGGGTCTTGAGGTAAATTGACTCCCAATTTTCTGAGAAACCACCTTACTGATTTCGAGAGTGGCTGTACAAGTTTGCACTCTCACTGACAGTGGAGGAGTTTTCCCCTTGTTCCACATCCTCTCCAACATCACCTGTCTGCAGTGTTTTTGATCTTAGCCATTCTGACAGGTGTAAGATGGTATCTCAGATTCATTTTGATTTGCATCTCCCTGATAAAGGATGCGAAACAATTCCTTAAATGGCTTTCAGCCATTTGAAATTCTTCCTTTGAGAATTCTCTGTTTAGCTCTGTAGCCCATTTATTAATTAGATTGTTTGTATTTTGATGTCTAGTTTCTTGAGTTCTTTATATATTTTGGAGATCAACCCTCTGTCAGACATGGGGTTGGTGAAAATCATTTTCTATTCCATAGGCTGTTGTTTTTTCTTATTTACTGTGTCCTTTGCATTACAGAAGCTTCTCAGTTTCAGGGGTCCCATTTATTAATTATTGTTCTCAGTGTCGGTGCTACTGGAATTATATTTAGTAAGTGATCTCCTGTGCCAGTGAGTTCTAGACTACTTCCTACTTTCTCTTCTCTCAAGTTCAGTGTAACTGGTTTTATAGTGAGATCTTTGATCCACATGGACTTGAATTTTGTGCATGGCAATAGATATGAATCTATTTGCAATCTTCTACATGTTGACACCCAGTTATGCCAGCACCATTTGTTGAAGATGCTTTCTTTTTTCCATTGTACAGCTTTGGCTTCTTTGTCAAAAATTATATGTTCATAGGTGTGTGGGTTAATGTCAGGGTCTTCAATTTGATTCCATTGGTCCACATATTGGTTTATATGTCAATACCAAGCTATTTTTATTTCTATAGCTCTAAAGTAGAGCTTGAAATCAGGGATCATGATGCCTTCAGAGGTGGCTTTATTGCTCAGAATTCTTTTAGCTATCCTGGGTTTTTTGTTTTTCCATATGAAGTTGAGTATTGTTCTTTCCAGGTCTGTGAAGAACTGTGTTGGGATTTTGATGGGGATTGCATTGAATCTATAGATTGTTTTTGGTAAGATTGCCATTTTTACTATGTTAATCCTTCCTATCAATGAGCATGGGAGATCTTTCGATTTTCTGACATCTTCAACAATTTCTTTCTTCAGAGACTTAAAATTCTCATCATGTAGGTCTTTCACTTGCTTATCTAGTTACCCCAACGTATTTTATATTATTTGTGGCTATTGTAAAGGGTGATGTTTCTCTTATTTCTTTCTCAGCACATTTATCATTTGTATATAGGAGGGCTACTGATTTTTTTTTTTTAGTTTATCTTGCATTACTGAAGGTGTTTATCAGCTGTAGGAGTTCCCTGGTAGAGTTCTTAAGGTCACTTATGTATACTATTATATCATCTGCAAGTAATGAAAGTTTGACTTCTTCCTTTCTAATTTGTATCCCATTGATCTCCTTTTGCTGTCTTATAGCTCTGGCTAGAACTTCAAGTACTATATTGAATAAATATGAAGAGAGTGGACAGCCTTGTCTTGTTACTAATTTTAGTGGAATCGTTTTGAGTTTCTCTCCATTTAATTTGATGTTGGCTGTTGGCTTGCTGTAAATTGTCTTTAGTATGTTTAGGTATGTTCCCTGTATTCCTGATCTCTCCAAGACCTTTATCATGGATTTTGTCAAAGTGTTTTTCAGCATCTAATGAAACAATCACATTGTTTTTTCTTTCAGTTTGTTTATATGGTGTATTACATTGACATCCTTGCATCTCTGGGAAAAAGCCTACTTGATCATGGTGGATAATGTTTTTGATGTGTTCTTGGAGTTGGTTTGTCAATATTTTATTGAGTATTTTTGCATCAGTGTCCATGAGGGAGATTGGTCTGTAATTCTCTTTTTTTATTGCATCTTTCTATGGCTTGGGAATCAGAGTAACTGTAGCATCATAAAAGGAGTTTGGTACTGTTCCTTCTGTTTCTATTGTGTGGAACAATTTGAGAGTATTGGTATTAACTCTTCTTTGAAAATCTGGTAGAATTCTGTATTAAAACCATCTGGTCCTGGGCATTTTTTTGTTTGGGAGACTTTTAATGACTGTTTCTATTTCCTTTGGGGTTATTGGTCTATTTAAATTGTTTATCTGGTCTTGAATTAAGTTTGGTATGTGGTACCTATCCAGAAAATTGTTTATTTCTTCTGGATTTTCAAGTTTTGTGGTGTACAGGTTTTTAAAGTATGACCTGATGATTGATTCTCTGGTTTTCCTTGTTGTCAGTTGTTATGTCTCCCTTTTCATTTCTGATTTTGTTAATTTGGATGCTCTTCTCTCTCTCTCTCTCTCTCTCTCTCTCTCTCTCTCTCTCTTTCTCTCTCTCTCTGCCTTTTGGTTAGTTTGGATAAGGGCTTGTCTATCTTGTTGATTTTCTCAAAGAACCAACTCTTTGTTTCATTGATTCTTTGTATTGTTCTCTTTGTTTCTATTTTATTGATTTTAGCTCTCAATTTGATTATTTTCTGCCATCTATTCCTCCTGAGTAAGTTTGCTTCTTCTTGTTCTAGAGCTTTCAGGTGTGCTGTTAAGTCACTAGTGTGAGAGTTCTCCAACTTCTTTATGTGCACATTTAGTACTATGAATTTTCCTCTTAGCACTGCTTTCATAATATCCCAAGAGTTTGGGTATGTAGTACATTCATTTTCATTGAACTCTAGGTAGTCTTTAATTTCTTTCTTTATTTCTTCCTTGACCCATTGGTGATTCAGTTGAGTAATATTCAATTTCCATGAGATTGTAAGCTTTCTGTAATTTTTGTTGTTGAAATCTAAGTTTAAGTCATAGTGGTCTGATAGAACACAGGAGGTTATGCCAATTTTTTTGTATCTGTTGAGATTTGCTTTGTGACCGAGTATGTGGTTGATTTTAGAGAAAGTTCCATCAGGTGCTGAGAAGAAGATATATTCTTTTTTGTTAGGGAGAAATGTTCTGTAGATATTGATTATGTCCATTTGAGTCATAACATCAGTTAGGTCCCTTATTTCTCTGTTAAGTTTCAATCTAGCAGATCTGTCCAGTGGTGAGAGTGGGGTGTTAAATTCTCCCACTATTAATGTGTGGGGTTTGGTGTTTGATTTAAGCTTTAGTAATGTTTCTTTTATATATGTGGGTGCCCTTGTATTTGGGGCATAAATATTCAGAATTGAAACTTCATCTTGGTGGATCTTTCCTGTGATGAGTATGTAATGTCCTTCTTGATTTCTCTTGATAGATTTTAGTTTCAAGTCTATTTTTTTAGATATTAGGATAGCTATACCAGCTTGCTTCTTAAGTCCATTTGACTGGAAAGACTTTTTCCAGCCTTTTAGTCTTAGGTAGTGTCTGTCTTTGAAGTTGAAGTGTTTCTTGTATACAGCAGAAGGATGGATCCTGTTTTTGTATCCATTCTGTTAGCCTGTGTCTTTTATAGGTGAATTAATTTCATTGATATTAAGGGATATTAGTGACCAATATTTGTTAATTCTTGTTATCTTTTGGTGGTAGTGTGTGTACATTTCCCCTCTTTGGGATTTACTGCTGTGGTATTGTCTATTGCCTATGTTTTCATGAGTATATCTGACTTCCTTAGGTTGGAATTTTCTTTCTAGTGCTTTTCTGTAGGACTGGATTTGTGGATAGTTATTGTTTAAATCTGTTTTTTCTTGGAATGTCTTGTTCACTCTATCTGTGGTGATTGAAAGTTTTGCTGGGTTTATTAGTCTAGGCTGGCATCCATGGTCTTTTAGTGTCTGCATTACATCTGTCCAGCATCTTCTGGCTTTCAAAGTCTCCATTGAGAAGTCGAGTGTGGTGATATTTTAATTGTGGTGAAATGTGATTTTATTTGTATGTTAAATAATAAAGTTTGCCTGGAGATCAGAGGTCATAGTGAGCCAGGAACAGAAGTCAGGCAGTGGTAGCCCACACCCTTAATCTGATCACATGGCAGGCAGAGTCTCTGTGTGGTCAAGGACACAGCTAAGCATGGTGGCACAAGTCTTTAATCCCAGTACCAACCATAGAGAACTGGAAGTCTGTATAGATAGCCAGTGACAAAGAAGTCATGTGGCTGGGCTTAGAGCCAATGAGAAGGCAGAACAGGAAAGCAATAAAAACCGAGCCAATGAGTAGGCAGAACAGGAAAGCAATAAAAACACAGGTTAGACAGGAAGATGCTCTCTCGAGTGGGAAACTACAGCTTGGTGGTAAGCTAAAAGGTAGTCAGTGGCTTTTTGCTAATTCTCTGGTCCCTTTGGCTATTACCCCTGTATTTGGCTCTGTGTTTCTTATTTACTAAGACTGTTTAGAATTTTGTCTACAGTTGGGTGTTATTCTGATAGGTCTGCCTTTATAGGTCACTTGGCCTTTTTCCTTTCCTGCTCTTAATATTCTTTCTTTGTTCTGTATATTTAGTGGTTTAATTATTATGTAGCAAGGGGACTTTTGGAGGGGGATCTAGTCTATTTGGTGTTCTATAAGCTTCTTGTACCTTCATAGGTATTTCCTTCTTTAAGTTGGGAAAGTTTTCTTCCATTATTTTCTTTAATGTATTTTCTGAGCCTTTGAGTTGGTATTCTTCTCCTTCTTCTATCCCTATTATTCTTAGGTTTGGCCTTTTCATGGTGTCCCAAATTTCCTGGACATGTTGTGTTATGACTTTTTGGCTTTGGTGTTTTCTTTGACTGACAAATCTATTTCCTCTGTTGTATCCTATATACCATAGATTCTTTCTTCCATCTCTTGTATTCTGTCTGTTATGCTTGCATCTGTGTTTCCTGTTAATTTTCTCAGATGTTCTATTTCTAGAATTCCCTTTGTTTGTGTCTTCTTCATTGTTTTTATTAGACTCTTCAGGTCTTGAACTGTTTCCTTCACATGTTTAATTGATTTTTCATGGTTTTCTTGGTTCTCTTTAAGGGATTTATTGATTTCTTTGAATTTTTTGTTTGTATTTCCTCAATTTCTTTATTGATTTCTTTGAATTTTTATTTATCTTTTCCTTAATTTTTTAAGGGAATTTTTCATTTCCCTTTTAAAAGCCTCTAGCATCTTCATGAAGCTATTTTTAAGGGCACTTTCTTCTGCTTCTACATTGTAATGTTCAGGTCTTGCTGTTGTAGAAGGGCTAGGTTCTGGTGATGCCATACTGCACTTTATGTTGTTGCATGTATTTTGCATTGAGGTGACTGTGTCTGAGCAAGCTGCTATTGGTTCACTCTGTGCTTACTGTGGCTGTGCATCAGGGAGCCTCTCTGGGTCCAGTCTTAGCTCTTGTTCTAATTAGAGCTGGCAGATTCTGTGTCTCAGTGAGCTATTCTTGGTTCAATCCAAGCTAGCTGATTCTGTGGCTCAGGGAGCTGCTCTTGGTCTTATCTGGGCTCTTGGTCCAATCAGAGCTGGTGGATTCTGTGTCTCTGGAAGATAGTGGGGTCACAGGCTGATGGGTATTGTTGTAGGGCATAAGTCTTGAAGATTGTAGGGTCTGTTTGGGGGTTTGGGTTGAGGTGGGGGGATGCCCACAGGAGTTTTCCCTGCTGGCCAGCAACTGGGGCAAAGTTGGGTAGGGGTTCTTGGGGACTGCCTGTGTCTCAGGGAATGGGTCCTAGAGCAGGTCAATGAGTTAAGCACTTGCCAATAAAGTATAAGGAGCTAAGCTGAAATCCCTAAAACCTACATGAAGCTGAGAGCATTAGTGTATACCTATAATTCCAGTGCTCTGAACAGGAGATGGGAGGCAAAGACAGGAGAATTCCCACAAGCTCACTGACCAGCTAGTCTGAGTTACACAGCAACAAAGAACAAAGAAACCCTGTCTCAAACAAAGTGGAATGTGAAGGCTGACAACCAAGGTTATCTCTGACCTCCACACAAGTACTGTGGTACACAAGCGTCCATGTTCACACACACACACATACACACACACACACACACACACACACACACACACACACACATACACCACATTATAAACACATATCATACACAGAAAAATATTTAGTTAGTTAGTTAGTTAGAGATAGATAGATAGATAGATAGATAGGTATTATGTACATAGTGTCCTCCCTGCATCTCTGCCTGCAATGCTTGCCAGATGAGGGCACTTAAATGCATTATAGACGGTCGTAAGGCATCATGTGGTCCTGGGAATTGAACTCAGGACATTTGGAAGAGCAGGCAGTGAGCAATCTCTCCAGCTGCAGGAAAATATTTTAAAAGAAATAATTTTTTAAATATATTGCTTTCTTCAAGAAGTAGAATAGACAGCATAAATTATCTAAATTTTAGACACTTTAAGTAGCATTTTTAATATATCAGCAGACCTATCAGAGCCACCTTAGGTGGGTGATGAGGAACAGGGGAGAGGACCTGGAAACATTAAACTCCAGGGAATCCATATAGAAAGAACCTTGTACCAGAACTGGCCATAGAAAATAGGTCTTAGAAAAGTAAACTAAAGGAAGCCAGGATGAGAACTACATCAGCATTTCCACTTTGGGTTCTACACTACAAAAGGACACTCATCTGAGGGTGAGTTATTGCTACCTAACCATGTTACATAGCTAAAACTTGGGAGACTTTCTTTCCTGACCAATAGTTAGCTTGTAATTTCTCACTTTGGCTGTATTTCTCAAAATTGAATTGAAGGCCATGAGAGGAAAGGTAAATTCAATAATATAAAGTGCATACCAAGTGAAAATGAAGATGGACTGCCCGTTTTCCTCTATGAAAGTCAACAAAAAAAAAAAGGCAGAAGACCCATGTTAGCAGAAAAAAAAAGACAATAATTCAGAATTGCAGTTTTAGGCCTATCTTTTAAACTTTTGGGCCTACAATATACATGATGATTATATCACTCTCTTGCTTATTATAACTTAGTAAACAGTGTTTTTGTTTCTGTGTGGTAATAATTCTGCCTAGGACATAGAGCAAAATGTTATGACACCTAGAAAGAGCTATATCTAATTTGGTATTGAATATGAATGGAAACACATATTAATCCAAAGTTATTAAGTTGTCATCTTCAGACTGTTTCCTATTGTGAGAGGTGACTATGAGTTTTGAGGAGACAGATAGAAAGTGATCACGAGGAGCAGGCAAAAGGAGCAGGTGATTCTCTCTCTCTCTCTCTCTCTCTCTCTCTCTCTCTCTCTCTCTCTCAATCTGTGTGTGTGTGTCTTTCTGTCTGTCTGTCTCTCTGTCTGTCCCTCTGTCCCTCCCTTTCTCCCTCCCTCCCGCTCCCCCTCTTCTTCTCATCTCTTTTCCTCTCCCATTCCTCTCTTCCCAGATCATTAAGTACAGAATAAACATGATTAAGATGCCTCAATAGTGATTCCACAAAAATCAGGAACAAGACAAGGCTGTCCACTCTCATACTTATTCAACATAGTACTTGAAGTTCTAACTAGAGCAATAAGACAACAAAAGGAGATCAATGGGATACAAATTGGAAAGGAAGAAGTCAAACTTTCATTATTTGCAGACTATATGATAGTATACACAAGTGACCACAAAAATTCTACCAGGGAACTCCTACAGCTGATAAACACCTCCAGTAAGGTGGCAGGATACAAGATTAACTCAAAAAAATCAGTAGCTCTCCTATACACAAATGATAAATGGGCTGAGAAAGAAATCAGAGAAACATCACTCTTTATAATAGCCACAAATAATATAAAATACCTCGGAGTAACTTTAAGCAAGTAAAAGACCTGTATGTTAAAAAAAAAACTTTAAGGCTCTGAAGAAATCAATGAAGATATCATAAAATGGAAAGATCTCCCATGCTCATGGATAGGTAGAATTAACATAGTAAAAATGGCAATCTTACCAAAAGCAATCTACAGATTCAATGCAATCCCCATAAAAATCCCAACACAATTCTTCACAGACCTGGAAAGAACAATACTTAACTTCATATGGAAAAACAGAAAACCCAGGATAGCTAAAAGAATTCTGAGCAATAAAGCCACCTCTGAAGGCATCATGATCCCTGATTTCAAGCTCTACTATAGAACTATAGTAATAAAAATATCTTGGTATTGGCATAAAAACCGACATGTGGACTAATAGAATTGAATTGAAGACACTGACATTAATCTACACACCTATGAACATATGATTTTCAACAAAGAAACCAAAACTGTACAATGGAAAAAAGAAAGCATCTTCAACAAATGGTGCTGGCATAACTGGATGTTAACATGCAGAAGATTGCAAATAGATCCATATCTGTCATTATGTACATAACTCAAGTCCAAGTGAGTCAAAGACCTCACCATAAATCCAGTAACACTGAACTTGACAGAAGAGAAAGTAGGGAGTAGTCTGGAATGCATTGGCACAGGAGAACACTTCCTAAATATAACACCAGTAGCACAGACACTGAGAATAATAATTAATAAATGGGACCTGTTGAAACTGAGAAGCTTTTGTAGAGCAAAGGACACCGTCATTAAGACAAAACAACAGCCTATAGAATGGGAAAAGACTTCACCAACTTCACATCTGACAGAGGGCTGATCTCCAAAATATATAAAGAACTCAAAAAGCTACCCTTCAAAATACCAAACAATCCAATTAAAAAGGGGCGGGGGGGGGGGGCTACAGAGCTTAACAGAGAATTCTCAAAGGAAGAATTTCAAATTCCTGAAAGACATTTAAGGAATTGCTCTACATCCTTAGTCATCAGGGAAATTCAAATCAAAACAACCCTGAGTTACCATCTTACACCTGTCAGAATGGCTAAGATCAAAAACACTGAAGACAGCTTTTGTTGTAGAGGATATGGAGCAAGGAGAACACTTCTCCACTGTTTGTGGGAATGCAAACTTGTACAGCCACTGTGGAAATCAGTAAGGTGGTTTCTCAGAAAACTGGTAATCAATCTTCTTCAAGACCCAGCTGTAGCACTCTTGGGCATATACCCAAGGAATGGTCAATCATACCACAAGGACACTTGCTCAACTATGTTCATATCAGCATTATTTGTAATAGCAGGAAACTGGAAACAACCTAGATGCCCTTCAACTGAAGAATGGATAAAGAAAATGTGGCACATGCACACAATGGAGTACTACTCTGCAGTAAAAAAAAATGATATGAAATTTGCAGGCAAATGGGTGGAACTAGAAAATATCATCCTGAGTGAGGTAACCCAGATTCAGAAGGACAGACATGGTATGTACTCACTCATAAGTGGATATTAGATGTAGGGCAAGGGATGGCCAGACTGCATCTCATGGCTTTGTAGATGCTAGCTGACAAGGTGGGACCCTGGGAAGGACACGGGGATATCCCAGTGAAGTAGAAGTGGATGGGATATGCATGAGTGGGCTGTGGGTTGGGGGTGGTGAAGGACAAGGAATGGGGCATGAGAACACAAGGAAATGGGAGGTTCGAATTGGAGTGGAGACCAAGTGGGAGAACAGGAAAGGAGATACCATGATAGATGAAGACATCATGGGAGTGGGAAGAAGCAGTGTGCCAGGGAAGCTCTCAGGAATCCACAGGGATGACCCCACCCTGTACTGCTGGCAGTGATTGAGGGTATGCCTGGACTGATCTACTCTGGTGACAGGTCTAGTGAATACCCTAACTGTCATCATAGAGCCTTTATCCAGTGATTGATGAAGGTGGATGCAGGGATCCGCAATGGGGCACCAGGCTGAGCTCTAGGAATCAAATTGAATGGAGAGAGGAGGAATTCCATGGGCAGGGGATGTCAAGACCATGATGGGAAGACATGCAGAGATGACCAACCACACTGGTGGAGACCCATGAACTGTGGACTAATTGCTGTGGAGCCCCAATTGGACTAGACTAAGCCCTATGGAAACGAGAGACAGCTGTTTAGCTCAAACTTTTTGGAGGACATGCAGGCAGGGAGATTGGATTCCATCCCTGTTGCATGGGCAGGCTTTTGGAACCCTGGTTCCTAAGGTGTGGCACCTTGAGCAGCCTTGGTGCGGCAGGGAGGGGCTTGGACCTGCCTTGGCTTGATGAGCAGGGCTCTGCCGACTCCCCTTGGGAGACCTTGATTTGGAGGATGTGGGGATCAGGTTGGTTTGAGAGAGAGAGCTACAGGGTGGAAGGAGGGAGGATGTGGAATCTATGGGTGGTATGTAGGTTGAGTAGAAAATTTCTCAATTAAAAAATATTTTTAAAAGATGCCTCAATAGAGTGATATCATAAGATGGTGCATACCTATAGCTACAGCATTCTAGAGGCTGGACAAGAGGATTGCCATGAGTTTAAAGCCAAGCTGGGACACACAATGAGAGCGCTACAGAGTTATGCCCTGTCTCAAAAATAATCACAGGGCCTGGAGAGATGGATTTGTGCTTAAAAGTACTTCCTGCTCTTCCAAAAAACCCAAGTTCATTTCCCAACATCCACGTAAGGCAGCTCATAACCACCTATAACTCAAGCTTCAAGGGATCTGACACTCTCTTCTGGCCTCTGAAGGCACACACAAATGTGTCATATACACAGAGTAATATATTAATAATAATAATAATAATAATAATAATAATAATAATGTTTAAAACACAAAATAATATTCCCAAGATAATAGTTTTATTTAATGCCAAACCATTTGTTTTATATGAACCTCAAGTTGTATATATATCTTTGGTTTTTCAAGACAGGGTTTCCCTGGGTAGCTTCATGCCTTTCCTGGAACTCACTTGGTAGCCCAGGTTGGCCTGCCTTGAACTCATAGAGATCCTCCTGGCTCTGCCTCCCGAGTGCTGGGATTAATGGCATGTGCCACCACTGCCAGGCACATATATTATTAAATATATATATATATATATTGATATTGCTTTTAACCATAAAGTCATGTACCCCCAGTAATCAGTGCTGAAAGAAAGTTTCCAAGTGCTTTTGAACCAAAAGTTGTATCCAAAAGCAAGTCATGGTCCTAGAGAACAAACTTTTATCTGTTGTTCTAAAGAAATACTTTATGATGTTGGATAGTTTTATGTCAAATTCATATGAACTAGAGTCATCTGAGGCAAGGAAGCCTCAATTAAGAACCTGCCTTCATAGCATCCAGCTGCAGGCAAACTTGTAGCATACTTTCCTAATTAGTGTTTGATCATGGAGGGTCTAGCCCATTGTGGGTGGTGCCATCCCTGGGCTGGTGGATCTGGGTTCCATAACAAAGCAGACTGAGGAAGCCATGAGCAGCAAGCCAGTAAGCAGTATCCTTCCATGAGCTCTGCATCAACTCCTGCCTCCAGGTTCCTGTCCTGTTTGAGTCCCTGTCCTGACTTCCTTCAATGATGAACAGTGACACAGAAGTGTAAACCAAATAAAACCTTTCATTCCCAACTTGCTTTGGTGTCTTGTCCCAGCAGTAGAAACCCTAAGATACCTATGTTCTTTCTATATACCATGACTAGTTTAGCTTTAATTAAAATACCAAAATAAGTATTCACTTTAAGATATAGCAAGTGAAGTAATAGCCCCTTCCACAGAAGAAATTTATTGTTGATTTATCTTGCACCACCACCCACTTCTTTTTTCAGTAACTTTTGAAGAACTAAGGTGTATAATTTGTAATAGAATTACTCAGGATATGACTTCTGTGACCAGCATATTATATACTCCATCATCACAAAACACAAAAAAAGGTGTAAAATTATTCATACTCAATGGTCTCTGGCTCTAGCATGTCCTCGGAAAGTTCAAGGCATTGTATTTCATACAAAGAAGCAATAAAACATAAAATGATATTGAAAGTTCAGGCAGAATCCTATGCAAAAGCCACTGGGAGCCATCAGCTGCATCACCATGACTGTCTACATGAGTGATTCTCAAACTGTGAGTAGAGACTGCTTTCAAATAAAACAACCCTTTCACAAGAGTCACATATTAGATATCCAGCATATCATATATTTATATTACAGTTCATAACAGTAGCAAAATTACAGTTATAAACTAGCAACAAAAATAAGCTTATGCGTGTGAGTCACCTCAACATAAGGAACTGTTCTAAAGGGTCATAGCATTAGAAATGTTGAGGACCACTGGTCTACATATACAGGAGAAAGAGCTTTGGGTTAAAGTCTAAGGGGAAAAACAACCTACAAACTTTGAACATAAACATAATAGGTAACTTAAGCAGAAAACCTTTGAAATCACACTGATGCCATCAATTACCAAAAATAAAATAAGATAGTAAAATTGTAAGAGATTTTTGCATCACTGGTTGACAAACGTACTTGCTGATCTTAAATAACAAAATAAATATCAACATACCTATAAACTCTTGTTATCTAGGAAAAGTAGTATTTCAAGAAAAGAGAATAATGGCTATTGAGTTGGCTCAGCACTTGCTACCCAGACAGACAGACAGACATACAGACAGACAGATAGATAGATAGATAGAAAGAAAGACAGATAAACAATGATAGTTTTAAATGAAGGTTAAATTACATACTGACTGTAGTAGAGTGTTTTTTTTCACTCTTTGTTCTTTGGGGGTCCTGCCACCCAGCTCCCAAATAATCACATGGAAACTTATACTTTCTTATGAATACCCAGCCTTGGCTTGGCTTACTTCTAGCCAGCTTTTCTTAGCTAAAATTATCCCATCTACCTTTTGCTTCTGGGTTTGCCTTTCTCTATTTCTGTATATCTTTTTTTCCCTTCTTATTCCTTATCTAGCTGTGTAGCTGCTTGGCTTGCCCCTGGCATCCTCCTCTCCTACTTTTCTCATTCCTCTAATTTCTCTTCCAAGATTTCTCCTACTGTTTATTCTCTCTGCCTGGCTGCTCCACCTATCCTTTCTCCTGCCTAGCTTTGGCCCTTCATCTCTTTATTAAACCAATCAGGTTTTGGGGGCAAGAAAATTAACACAACTTTACAGAGTTGAACAAGTGCAACATAAAAGAATTTAACACATCTTAGCATCATTAAACAAATATTCTACAGCATAAATGAATGTAACACATTGTCAACTAATATTCCACAGCATTTCCCCCTTTTGTCTAAACAAAAAATGAAGCTGGGTGGTGGTGGTGCATGCCTTTAATCCCAGTTCTCGGTAGGCAGAGCCAGGTGGATCTTCATGAGTTCGAGGCCAGCCTGGTCTACAGAGCAAGATCCAAGAAAGGCACAAAGCTACATAGAGAAAACCTGTCTCGAAAAAAATAAAATAAAATAAAAGTAAAAAAAATAAAAAATGATAGGTTTTAACTTTAACATAGTAAAATTACATATAACAAAAACAATTATCAAGTAAGAATTACATTTACAATATTCAGTACATTTGTATTTAGCAAATTCAGAGAAAATAGTCCACTATCTATCTTAGTGATTCCAGTTTTATATAAAATATTATTTTAAGGTGTGTTACTTTTGTTTAGGTTGTGTTTGTTTAACTCTGTGAAGCTGTGTTACTGTGCCTGTCTAAAACACCTGATGCTCTAACAAAGAACTGAATAGCTGATAGCTATGCAGGAGAAAGAATAGGCAGGGCTGGCAGACAGAGAGAATATATACAAGGAGAAATCTGGGAGGGAAAATAAAGAAGCAGCAGCCAGAGAAGGAGGAGGATTTCAGCCACCCAGCCACACAGCTACACACAAACCATGGAGTAAGAGTAAGATTTATAGAAGTAAGAGAACAGGAAAAGCCCAGAGGCAAAAGGTAGACAAGATAACTTAAGTTAAGGAAAGCTGGCAAGAAACAAGCCAAATTAAGGCTGGGCATTCATAATTAAGAATAAGCCCCCATGTGTGATTTATTTGGAAGCTGGGTGGTGGGCCCTTCAAATGACAAAAAAAAACAACAACATTTTATAGCTAATTTACTT
This sequence comes from Onychomys torridus, assembly GCF_903995425.1. NCBI lineage: Eukaryota > Metazoa > Chordata > Mammalia > Rodentia > Cricetidae > Onychomys > Onychomys torridus. Next base: position 29,314,770 of record NC_050466.1, on the reverse strand, counting down.
TCTATCATAACTAAGGAAAACTATAATTCTTTACTATTTAGACTTTAACTCTATCTAAGACCCCATAAGGATATAATAATACCTAACAACAGAAATATATGGCTGCCTGGACAGTCACCCAAGTTCCTCTGCACTGTTGGGGCATCCCTCTTTAGCCTACAGGTCTAGAATATCTGGCAGACATTTCAGTGAAGCAGGAAATTTGAAGGACTATCCCACCTTGCACTAACAAATTTAATCAGTCATGTTCCTCTGTGCCCTGCAGACTATCTGGCAAACTCCTTTATGAAGCAGGAATTTTGAAAGACTGTCCTGTCTTTTTTTGGCAAAGTTTAGCAGTCACTTTCCTGTGGGTCCTGCATGGCCAGTCTATACAACACATTTTCAAGAGCCAAGGCAAAAGCAGTTTCTTGCCCAAATCTCTAGCCTTGCCACATTGAAAGCAAACTCCATATGGAGTTTCTTTATTGCCCACCATTCTTTTATGAAGCAATTTGGTGCTTCAGGAGCAGATGTGTCTCATTGTCATGAAAAACCTTAGCTTATGAAACATCTTAAATGTTACATTCTGTAGGTCTTTGAAGTGTCTGAAAATCATTCATCTGTCTAAAATACACCTTTTTAACCTGAAAACATACCTAATGTATGTTTGATTACAAGTTTGATTACTATAGATTAAATACTAACCTCGTGTCTTAATTATACATTGCATTTTGAAATGAGCTTCATAAGCACAATACCCCAAACAAGAGTGGAAACATACATACATTGAGTATAACAAAAATAACTTTCAATTTGTATCAATTTACCAAAATCCATGCCAATGTATAATTTCGGAGATTAATAGTTGTCTTTTTATACTATATTCCTATATTCCCCTAAATGATAACAAACATCCATGATCCACCAAATAACCAAAGACTGCCCGCCCCATTTCTTGGGAATGTGGCCATCATCTTCTCTAGGCTGTTTCCTGTTGTCTGTAGGTGAAGGCATCTTCAGGGCGTACCTGAGAAAACTGAGATAACTGTCAAGTCCTCAGAAGACCAGCTGTAACCTTTGTTGATATATATCACTTACCAAGATTCAGGAGGCCTTCCCCTATCAAACATGTTCCATATCAACCCTGAAGTAATCCACAGCCTCTCCTTTCCTGTGGGAACAAAAGCAAAACCTCTTCTCCAAAGCAATGCATTTTTGAGGTCCACTTTAAATTAAGGCATACTTAAAATACCTAGACTGGTTTGTTTCATCAGTCCCTCTTTCAATCTCATGGCCCTTAGGAGCTGTCATTTGCTTATGAGCAATCAAAAAGTTCAAGGTCGCCAGAAATGTACCAAGACAGCCAAGACAGCTCTGATTAATATGTGGAGAATGGAAGACTGCACCTGAATCTATAGTTCATGATACTGTGTTACAGTTTTTAACTACCCAGAGTCACTTACTTGACCAAAATTGGGGAGAAAATTATGGTTTTCAGTCTTATGCTTGCATCTGGCAAAATGGTTGTTGTTGTTGTTTTTGGTTTTGGTTTTGGGCTTTCTAAAAAAACCCTCTACTTATATTAACTAACAACATGCTGAAAATTGGGAAAAAAATTTAAAAATTCAAGGATAATGAGCCTTCCTAAGTCCATCAAAATCAGGAGGTTTTATTAACACTAACAAGGAACTTGGCTGTCTTGTCAAGTTGCTAAACAATGATATTATGACAGAATATTAAGTAGAAAAACAGATAAAAATAATATGTCACTCTTCAAAGGACATGCCCCAAAATCTTAAAATCTTATGTTTGTTTATTTGAGAGGGGATCTCACTACTGACTGGCCTGGAACTCACTTTGTACTCCAGACTGGCTTTGAACATGTAGAAATCCACCTGCCTCTGGCTCCCAAGTGCTAGATGTAAAAGTGTATACTTCCATGCCTGGCCAAGACTTAACTCTTAGATGAAACTAACATGAACAGTTATTTGTCATTGGATTTCTAGTCATAGGAAAGTTCACAACTGTGCCATATTACAAGTATTAAAGAAAATTGGAGAGGGTCTATATGACAATGTTATTTATCTAAGGTCATGAAATCATATAGTCTCTCTGAACAAATAGTACAAAGGAAGAGTGAATTAACAAGAACTTATGAATTAACAATGCACTGTATCATGAAATACAACTTATGTCACATTTAATTCAACTAAGTTATATAGTGATAATATGAATATTGGGTTTGTTTTTAATATTTATTTTATTTTTCAGATGATAATATAATTACATCATTTCTCCCATATCTTTTGTCCCTCCAGAATCTCCCATGTACTCTTCCTCAATATATAGCAGTTTGTAAATTCAGAATATAAAGCATTCTCAGTGTAGGTTGGCCCTGACAGCTTACCATTGGCTTCATTTGCCTAAGAAATAAATGGATGCTCTAACATTGTCTCCTGAATGATGTGTATTATGACCTGGAAATCAAGAGGAATCTACCAAAATTGTACTTGATCACAATCTCATTTAGGCAACATCTGCCATGCTAATGGTGAACCACTTCCTCAAATATCTACTAGCACTTTGAACAAAGCATCAAATCCTCTAGTGTCTACAACAGATGTAACTATTTTTATACCTGGTATTATTCGAAACATATTTTAAAAATTTATTGATCTGTCCTAACAGACGAAAATATATTAATTTTCTAGTTAACACTAAGAGTAGTACCACTCCAGAAGGAATGTCTCTTTCTGAACACACTACCAGAGGAAAGTTCTCTTCTTAATCTATCACTCAAAAATATATGTACACCTCAGCCTAGATTGAATACCAAAGAAATACCAAATAAAATGTAGGTGAACTAGTGTATGGTCCGTATTAACAAAATTAGGAATGCTTATTGCTTCCAAAATATGATTGTTACTTCCAAAGTAAAATGCTTCCATTATGATTATGGTTTATATTGGTTGTCACCTGAACAGGATGTAGACTCATCCTGGAAACAAGATTCTGGGTGTGTCTCTGAGAGATTATCCCCACTACTTTAACTAGGTGGGAAGACTCACTCCAACTTTGGGAACCACCATTCCATAGGCTGTGTCTCTGGCTGCTTGTAAAAAGGAAAACATTTGACTGAGCATGAGCATTCAACCCTCTGTGCTTCCTGACTGTGAATACAGTGTGATCAGCCACCTCCTATTGTCCTGGCATGCCTTCCATGCCACAATGGACTTTATCCATTAGAACTATAAGCCAAAAAATAAAAAAAAAACCCTTCTTAACATAAGTTTTGTGAGGCAGATTGCTATAGGTAGGCATGAAATAAATAACTAATATAGTTACCAATTTCAAAGTTTCAATGACTAACTATATCAGGGTACTACTGCCTTGATCCAACCATAGTTACCAACTAAGATTTGTGTCTTAATGTGGCTCATAAGTCAGGAAAGACCTTAATATCTCAGATGACTGGCTCTAAGTTAAATATGTATTGAGAGGGCTGTGATAGCCCATGCTTTTAATCCCAGCACTCAGGGGGGCAGATGCATATTGATCTTTGAGTTCAAGGCCAGCCCAATCTACTCCACAAGTTCCAGAACAGCCAGAACTATGCAGAAAAACCCTGTTTCAAAAAAAAAGAAAGAAAAGAAAAAGAAAAAAATGTGTATCCAACACAAATAAAACTAAGCATATTTTACAAGGAATAAACATATATGTTTAAGAAATAAAAGTCCATTATTTGGGCTTTAATAGTTGAATCAGAAGTTAATAGCTTTTATTCTTAGAGAGGATCAGGCACCCACATACAGTCAGTCTCAAAACCATCTGTTAACTATGGTTCCAAGGATCTGTTGCCCTCTTCTGGCCACTGTGGGCACTGCAGACAAAAACAACTGCCCATCTAATTCATGAAAAATATTAGATGAATATAAATCTCTGCTTCATCTATAGGGCCACACAAATTTATGTCAACAGTGTTAAATGATATATTTGCCTTCATTGTTCCCACTTATAATAATTCTAAACATGCTAGAAGATACTATTGGAAGGTCTTGTCACAAGGTATGTTAAACATCCCCACTTTGTTAGAAATAATTCATAGTCAGCTTCCTCAGTCTATAATTTACCATTATATGGATGATATCTTTCTGGATGACTTAGACACAGATACTTTAGAAAAATGTTTGATGAAGTAGAGAGAATTTTGTTTGTTGGGGATTACAAATTGCTCCTGAAAAATACAAAGAGGGATTCTCTTAATTGCCTAGGATATAAGATAGGTTTACAGAAAACTCAACCATAGAAAGTACAAATCAGGAGAGCTCAATCATTAACATTTAATGATTTTTCAAAAATTGATGGAAGATATTAACTGGCTAAAGCCCACAGTTGGATTAACTACTGAAGAGTTAAGTGATTTATTTCAAACCTTACAAGGTGATAAGGACTTCAATAGTCCAAGAAAATTATCAGCTGAGGCTGAGAGAGAATTGGCTCTGGTGGAAAAGAAATTAAAGGATGCACATGTGCATCATTTGGATCCAGAACTTAATTGTATCCTAGTCATACTACCTTCTATTCACTACCCTACAGGAATTCTTGTGCAGAGAGAAAATAATACCTGAGAATGGATATTTTTATCACACAAACACAGTAAAAAATTGAGGACCTTTATAGAAAAGTTTTCTGAATTGATTCTGGAAGGAAAATTGACACTTCATCAATTAGCAAGCAGATCCAGCAGAAATTATGGTACCTTTTACTAACACTGAAATAGCTTCATTATGGGAAGAAAATTAACATGGGCAAAGAGCTTACAGTAATTTGGGGGAAGAGATTAGCAACAACTATCCCAAAAGCAAGAGACCTCAGTTTATAAAAGGAACTAATTAGATTACCTCTCATATAAAAAAGGAACACCAATTTCTGGACCCCCTACATTCTATACTGATGCAAATAAATCAGGAAAAGTAGGTTGTAAGTCAGAAAAAAATCAAAGTGGCTCAAAGCCCTTATAATTCAGTTCAAATATCAGAATTATATGCTGTTCTCATGGTATTATTAGATTTTCTAGAATCTCTTAGTATAGTTACTGGCTCTCAATATGCAAAAGATTTGTTTTACATATTTAAACAACTGAACTTATTATAGATGATTCAGAATTAATTTTGTTATTTATTCATCCACAACAAGTAATCAGAAACAGAAATCATCCAATGTATGTAACACATATCAGATCCCATACAGTCCACTAGGCCCTCAGGCACAAGGTAATGATTTAATTCATCAGGTATTAATAGGAAATGTGCTGAAAGCCTTAGCATTTCATTTAAAAGGCACCATGTTACTAGCAAAGGTTTGAAGAAAGATTTTTCCATCACTTGGCAAATATCCTACTTGTTCCTTGCATAATTAAACTCCACTATCTACAGGAAGTAACCTAAAAGGTTACTTAAAATGAAATTTGGCAAATGGATGTGTTTCATTTTGCAGAGTTTGCGAATTTAAAGTATGTGTGCAATACCATAGATACGTATTCAGGATTTCAATGGTCAATTGCTTTAAGTTCTGAAAAGGCTGACTCTATATTTACACATTTATTAGAAATGATGGTCATTATGGGAATACCTGTACAAATTAAGACTGACAATGCTCCAGCGTATGTCTCTAGTAAAATGAAACAGTTCTTTGGATATTACAACATAAAGCATATTACAGGTATACCAAAAATCCTACAGGACAAGCACTTATAGAAAGATCTAATTGCACATTAAAAGATATGCTTAATAAATAGAAAGTGGTAATAAAGACCCCCAGAAATAGGTTACATAGTGCTTTATTAACTTTAAGTTTTTACATTTTAATGGGAAGGAAACTACATCGGCAGAGAGACATTTGGTAGTAGTAAAAAACAGCTGAGTTAAATCAGCCTGTATATTTTAAAGATGTGTTGACCTCTGAATAGAAACCAAGATGTGTGTTATATTGGGGAAGAGGTTTTGCTTTTGATTCCACAGGAGAAGAGAAGCTATGAATACAATCAAGATTGATAAAGATTAGATTCGAACAGGAGAAACCCCTTGCATAGGAGAGGTGATAGTCCATTAAACAGCTTGGTCATTCAATCCAAACTAACTTATAAAACAAACAAATATCTTTCATTCAATTAGGTATGAAAAATATTAGAAGATAATACTTCTTCTGTTGCCAAAAACCATTTTGCCTTAACAAAGATATAACCTGCCCCCCCACCAGGAACTCGCCAATGTTAGGGTTGGGGCATAGTTTTGCTTTTGTCTTTTCAGGAGAATAAAAGCATCCAACTAAAGAATCTAAGGACCACTGGACAAATGAGACATCTGAAAAAGAAGAATAATTGTCAAAAGAAAATGTCCCAAGAAAAAGAGTAAATTGGCTCAATGGTATAACACAGCTCTAATTAGGGTAGTTTTGTAAATCTTTCCAAATGTTTGTTTTTGTGCTCTCTACAAACATACAAGGAAAATAGCCTTTTTGTGATCCCAATTCAACTAAAACCAAAGCTGGCTTTTGAGTTGTAGCATGCCTCTCTTCTTCTCCATACCCAAGCATGTTTGATAAAGGAAAACCTCAAATCTCTAACTCATATCAGAAGAGCCACCTGGTATGGAACAGAAAAAAAAATCATGGGGCTGTTCTATTGCAACTAATCTCACAATCTTTTGGTTTTATTTTGACTCTTTAAAAAAATTTTTAAGATATAAATATTATCTCAAAATCTGTAAGATTATTGCATATACATATAACCTTTCTGTTAGGATATTAGTAGTCATACAGAGTACTAATTTTAGAAGACATTTTTAGGTTGGTAATACAAGTTATAATAAAAAGTGGTTTAGTTATAAAACTTTGGACTCCCCAAGATAGGATAGATAATAGATTACTTTCTCTGAAATTGCCAAATAATAATGGATTGTACATTGTGAATATAATTACTACGTCAAAATTACTACATCACAAAGAAAGTCTGCCATGTATTATAGGTCTATAAGCCAAAGATGGATGCCCCAACATTGCAGAGGCTATCCAGGTAGCCAGCTGTCTCTGCCATGTCTATAGTTTTAGAAGTTACTTGCTCTCCACTTCCTGTTTACTCAGGTAATATTTTATCCTTCTTGAGTCTCTGATGGGGTTGGAGACTAGATAGTTATAGTATTTTCTTTGTTACCTGTCGCAGGAATCTTAACAGGTCTTATTAATAAAATTAAACCTGAGCCAGGTGTTGGGGTGAATGTTGAAAGATCGGAGATGCAGAACTAGCCAAAGCTACCTCACTTGGCCAGTTCCTCCACTGATCCTGTTTCCTCATACTGGAAGCCATTCAGTCCTTATCCAGAATGAATCTCAGCTGAACTGTGCTGCTCAAAGCTTAAAAGCTTAACCAGCCAAAATGCTTCTAGTTTCTGTTCTTCAGTCCTTATATATCTTTCTGCCATTACTCCCTGGATTAAAGGCTCACTTCTTGGGATTAATGGCATGTGTCACCATGCCTGGCTGTTTCCAATGTGGCCTTGAACTCACAGAGATCCAGAGGATATCTGCCTCTGGAATGCTAGGATTAAAGGAGTGAGTGCCACCGCCTAACCTCTATGTTTAATATTGTGGCTATTATGTTCTCTGAACCCCAGCTAAGTTTATTAGGGTGCGCAATATTTTGGGGAACACAATACCACCATAGTTACCAACTTCAAAAAGGAAACTTACAAAAGAGATGTAAAGTTTATAAGGTTGAGAGATATAAAAGCTTAAGTTGTTTATCTCAGAAAATGTCTTAAGGTCCAAAAAGACATTTTTAGGTTGGTAATACAAGTTATAATAAAAAGTGGTTTAGTTATAAAACTTTGGACTCCCCAAGATAGGATAGATAATAGATTACTTTCTCTGAAATTGCCAAATAATAATGGATTGTACATTGTGAATATAATTCTTACCAATAAATGTTGTTTTGTTTTGTTTTGTTTTGTTTTGTTTGTTGAGAAAGGGTTTCTCTGTGTAGCTTTGTGCCTTTCCTGGAACTCACTTTGGAGACCAGGCTGCCCTCAAACTCACAAAGATCTGCCTGCCTCTGCCTCACAAGTGCTGGTATTAAAGGCATGTGCCACCACTGCCCAGCCCTAATAAATGTTCTTATTGCATATAGTTTTACTGTGTTAGAGTTAAAAACTTTTCCTATTTATTTATACAATACCTGATAATTGTTCTTGTTGTATATAGTTTTATTATGTAAGAGTGAAAAGCTTTTTTATGTAAACAAAAATGGAAAGTGCTGCAGGATATTTTATCATACTGTGAAACTCTAAGACTGTATTAATAAAGTTAAGCTTGGATTGGGGTCAGAGCCAGTGAAGAGTTGACAAGAATTAGCTGTAGAAAGTATGGAGGACCTGGGAAGACAGATAGATGCATATGAAGGAGTAGGGAGGTATTTGGAGATTCACAGGCCTTTTTAGTTTGGGATGGATGGAGAGATGCTCTCTTGTTTGATCTCTAGACTAGAAGAAAGGTCAGCTTGTTGCTTCTCAGCTTCTCTGATCTAGCAAGTTTTCACCCCAACATCTGACTCCTAAGTCTTTATTGGTAAACAACTTAGGTTAAAAAAAACAAAATAAATTAAATTAAAAAAACAGAAGTATGTAATAATGGGCAACTGAGAAGTTTGCCAGCTCCTTGTATAACAATTTGGTAATTTTTAAAGACATATTGGTTTTTTATTTTATGTGTGTGATTATTGTGTTGCCTGGATTGATGTCTGTGCACCACAAGCATGCCTGATACCCAAGGAGGCCAGAAAAGGGTATTGGATCCCCTGGAACTGAAAATACAGATAATTGTGAGCCACTAGTGAGTTCAGGGACCCAAATCCAGGTCCTCTGGAAGAGGAGTAACCTCATAACCTCTGAGCCATTTTTCCAGCCCTGGGGAAAAATCGAAATTCCAAGCCAAAGTGCACAAAGGTGTGTAGTAAAGAGAAGTGCATTCCTTGGAGAGTAGTTTGTTTTAATAGAACAGAAAGTATAGATCTGCTCCTCAATGCACTGTTATATGGGAAAGAATCATCTCTGAAAATGACCGTGTCATTGAATTCTCAAATCACACTAAAGGAAAAAATCCTTACCACAGGCTTCTGTGTCTCCCATTATTTTTAGAAGAAGGTGTTATCATTGAGCTGTTCACAGTTTTCATGCTTCAACAAGCACTCCTGAAAATTCTATGGATAAAGATATAGCAGAAGACTCATTGGCATAGCTATAGTGACATTAAATGTCTATCAAATGCTAAAGAAATGTTTTCTCTTCCATCAATTGACAAAGTGCTTTATTCTGTATATAAAACAAGTTATAGCAATATAGGGACCTAATATTCAGAAAAACTGATAGAAGTAATTAACAGTAATTTCTGTACACATGACTGCTGCCTTAGTTATATTTAAAAAAAAAAACAACCTGGGCGGTGGTGGCCATCTCAGCTTTTTAGATGCAATTACTTTATCCAGGATACCAGTATTCCAACCTTCCATTTCTAGATGTTGATAACATCATCCAAAAAGTCCAAGCCCTGCCATATAAAAACTTAGTAAAAATAAGCAGAAGCTTACAGAGAAACTCACATTCTTCCCCTTAGACCTAAAATACATAATAGACACTTGGAAAATACCTAAAAAAGGAAGAGAGATAATGAAAAATGTATCACCTATAAACCAATATAATTATTTGGGTTTTTTTGTTTTGTTTGTTTGTTTGTTTTTGTTTTGTTTTATTTTGTTTTGTTTTTGTTTTTTTGAGACAGGATCTCACTACATAGCCCTCACTGACTTGGAACTCCTTGTAGATCATGCTGACCTCATAGTCATAGAAATCTTCCTGCCTCTGCCTACTGAGTCTTTGAGTTAAAGATGATATCCACCATTCCCGGCAACTGTAACTATTAATAGCATTATTAAGGGGATGGAGAGGTTGCTCAGTGGTTTAGAGTGATGACTGCTCTTCCAGAGGACCTGGATTTTATTCCTAGCACCCATATGGAAGCTCATAACCACCTATAACTCCAGTTCCAGGGGTTCTGATGCCCTCTTCTGGCCTCCATAGGCACCAAGCACACAAGTCATACACAGACATAAAGGCAGGTAAAACTTGTGTTCGTATAAAATAAAACAATTTTAAAATGATACTATGAAGCCCAAAGTAACTACTTACTATGGATTGAATGAGAATGTCTCCCATAAGCTCATATATTTGAAGGCTACGGCTCTAATTAATGTGCGTGTTTTTGGAAGGATTATGAGGTGTGGCCTTTTCAGAGGAAATGTGTCCTTGTTGGAGGAAATGTGTCACTGGGTTTGGTCTTTGAGGTTTCAAAAGCCCAGGCCAGGCCAGGCCAGACTTCACAGCTCTGCATTTTGATAAGGAAGTAAGGCTTATGTGTATGTGGGCTTTTCATATATGTGCATTTCTAGAAGTGCATTCATCAACACTATCTGATATACAAGCCGCTGCCCTTAGTATTTATAACTAGTGCTCTCCCTCCCTCCCTCCCTCCTTCCCACCCTCCAACTTTGATTAGTAAGTTCCCACCTACTGCTCAGTGCCATGCCTGCCTGTTGCCATGCTTCCACCACAGTGGTCATGGATTCACCCTCTGAAACATTAAGCAAACCTCCAATTAAATGCTTCCTTTTATACATTGCCTTGGTGTCTCTTCACAGCAGTAGAACGGTAAATGAGACACTATCCTTGCATATAAATTAGCTGTAGAAGTGGCAGGTAAGATGAAAGAGAATGAAAACATAAAGGAAATTTCAAGTAGTGTAGATAATGAGAAGATGTCAAAAGTGACCTCTCATCAACCAATGGGAAAAGTAAAGATACATAGGAACCAGGTTTAAAGAGAATAAAATCAAGAACAAAGGGAACTCACTTAGAAACGACGAGAAAGAACAAGGTAATGAGGTATCCCATTTTTCACCAGCTGCAATTGAAATGGCAAATAATAACATTGTACTAAAATGAGATGATAAATTGACAACAAAACAAGTAACTAAGACAGCAAAGTTTGATTAGAAAAAGAAGATGCACCTTTTGATTTACCAACCTTGGAAGTCCAAAGTTACAGGTGACCAAAAAAAAAAAAAAAACCTTCCATCATAACACAGCCAAATGTCACTGAAAGCATTCACAGCAACCTTACAAAAGCGTCGTCCTTTTAAAGACCAATAGATGATTCAAATTACCTAATTTACTGCAAGGTAAAGCCACATATGGTACAGCATGCTCTCAAATTCTGATAATTAAAATTTTTACCTTCAAAGATGAGAATGAGAAATATGATACAAATGAAAAGTAAACCAGTCGCCAGGCTGTGCTGGCGCACGCCTTTAATCCCAGCACTTGGCAGGCAGAGACACGTGGACCTCTGTGAGTTTGAGGCCAGCCTGGTCTACAGAGCTAGTTCTAGGACAGCCAGGGTTACACAGTGAAACCCTGTCTTGAAAAACCAAAAGGAAAAAAGAAAACCAGTCAATCTCAAAAATTTTGCCTAACTTTCTAGAAAACATCATCTAAGAAATAGTTGACAAGATTATTTTTCTCTCCCTCTCCAGATACATAAATGGTACATGTCAAAATATAAATGATATAATAAACCAACAGGGGTTCTAGGATGCAGCTGTAAAATGGATTGATCACCTGGTATGCAGTTTTCAGATGTTCAAAACATTAAACACAGATCATGAATATTATTCTTCCTTGTGTGAATATAAAGTTTCATCAGTTCATAAAATAACTATCAAGCATAAACAACTGTCTATGGATAAGGCACCATCTGAGATGAAATAATGATTGTGGATAAAATCCTATATATACATAAAGCACCATCTGTGACTAACACACCTTCAGATGAGAACACTTAACAGTTCAAACACCACTAGTTAACAAAACCTTGGTTAATAAGGTTGCTAAACCCATGTCTGTATGAAATATTTTACAGGCATGTGGATCCAAATGCCTCATTTGTTATCACAGATTAATAACAGTGAAAGTTTAGCAATATCAGCTAAACTTTCTCCTTTAGGTAGACACTCTATATTTTGTATGTTTGCCCTAGAATCAGAGGAGTAGATAAGAAAGATCCAAATACAACCCCCAAGAGAATTATAAAGGGTATCTATGATCTTAATCCTGTGTCATCATGATGAGTCATGAAGTTTCAGAACATTTTTTTAAACAGTTTCCTCAACGCTGAAACAAAAGTGTTGAAGGATAACATGTACACAGACACTTCCTTGCAATGAATTCATTAAATAGAATTATGCAGAGATCTGCCAAGATGATTATATAATGTATAGAATATAATTGCATGCTCATGACAATGAAATTATTGAATTAGTAGTTCAGGTGTACCCCCACAATTTGGATCTCAAAAGAAAATAGAAAATTTCAGAATTGTAATGGTCACAAGATCCTTTCTGAGATCATGGCTAAAAAATATGTGTGTGTGACGAAGTAGTTGAAAATCAGTGGCAAACATGTGTTTAACTCTGTATTAATGTACTAAATTAGACAGTGTTGTGGAAAATATATTTAAAGGTATTATGCAGACCAGTGAAGAATCCAAAGATCATCACAGGCTTGCAAATTATCTTTTAACATATTAGAATGAGTGATTATAAAATACTTTTTGTGGTGTTATTGTGTTCCTGGAAATATTGTGCACCCTAAAAAACTTATCTGGGGTCAGAGAACAGAACAGCCACTAGATATAGAGGCCAGAAAATAGTGGCTCACACGCCTTTAATCCTAGCATTCCAGAGGCAGAGATCGGCCTGGATCTCTGTGAGTTCAAGGCCACACTGGAAACAGCCAGGCATGGTGACTCACGCCTTTAATCCCAGGAAGCAGCAAGGTATTTAAAGCATGAGGATGAGGAACTAGAGGCTGGTTAAGCTTTTAGGCTTTTGAGCAGCACAGTTCAGCTGAGAGGCATCCAGTCTGAGGAAACAGAATCAGATGAGGAATTGGCAAGGTAAGGTAGCTGTGGTTTGTTCTGCTTCTCTGATCTTCCAGCTTTAGCCCAATGCCTGGATCTGGGTTGGATTTTATTAATAAGACCTGTTATACAACATTTATTGAAAAAATTTCAGATAATATATCCTGATCACAGTTTCCCCTCTTCCAACTCCTCCCATATTCTTCCCATGTCCCTACCCACACAACTCCAGGTGCGCTCTCTCTCTCTCTTTCTCTCTCTCTCTTCTCTCTTCTCTCTCTCTCTAGCAAACAAGCAGACAAGCAAAAAAACAAAAACAAAAACCAGAATTAAAATAAAAACAAAGGCCACTTCTGACAGAAAAGCAAGTAGGCTGACTGCAGATCTTCCCTCTCCTTCTCCTCCTCCAGATCCAATCCCCCAGTCCCATCCCCAGCTCTGTAGCAGAACACCCACTATGATCTCCCTTTCCTCTCTGACCCCATCCCCAAATGACCACGAAGATCTTCTCCTCCAAACTTCCTTCCCCCAACTCATCACATTATCCCAGCCTCCAACACCAGCAGGAATTCCCTGTGAACACACCAGTTGGGCAGGGTAGGAAAACAGGCAACACACAGCTACCACATTTCATTGAACATAAATAAATGAGCTGATGTCACACTAGAGCCTTCACCTTTCCTAAGAACTGTTCATGGTAGTAGAAGGTACTCTATATGCTACAAGAGGAGAGAGAAACACCAACCCAGCTACAAGCCCTGCAATCTACAATGATGATCTGCCTGCATAATATGCTGGTGCAATAGTAGCACAAGTGTTGGGCAAATAACTAACCATTATCTTATCAGATTTAAGGCCTATTCCATAAGATGGAACCTATACCTGATGCAGCTATGGTGATCAAGAACCTGAGACTAGATAGGTCATGAATATAGGGGGAAACCAAATACCATTGTTTTGCTAAGAGAACATAGAAATAAAATTACTCCTAAAGGCATTTTGCTATACACACAGATCAGTGAGTATAGTTCAGCTATCATCAGAGAAGCTTCCTCTTGCAGTAGATGGAAACTAATACAGAGACCCACAACTGGACAATATGCAAAAAGTGAGAGATTTTGGAGTGCTCAGTTGTAAATGGAATGTCTTCATCAAACCATACCCTTCAGGGCTCAGACAAGGGGAGGTAGAAAGATTATAAGAGCCAGAGAGGATGGATGACTGCAAGAAAATAGTGTCTTCTAGACAAAATAGGATTGACACACATATGAAATCACAGAGACTGTGGCAGCATGTGCAGGCCTGCACAAGTTCAAAGCAGATGGGGTTCCAATGCTGAGAGGGGGAAGGAGACACAGGATCCCACCTCCAAAAAACTATCTGCAATATGTAAATGTTATCTTCAGCAATGGGGTCTTACCAAGATCAGTTTATAGAGAGCAACCAATAGCTTTGGCAATAGCCTGAGATGTTTGAGAGATTCCATGGAAACCCTTTGGCCAACAACTCAACTAGATGTAACCCATTCCTTGCACTGGAGGTTCCACTTGAAAGATGACTAGTTGGGGCATTCTCTCCCCTGTTATTTGGTGACTTCATTTAGACTTTTTTCATATATGTGTATATTTTAGGATGTTTCTACAATTTTAGGTTTCCATATGACCCTTCAAGTAGCCTTTATTGTTAGCTGTTCCTCCCCATATTCCTTTTCTTACCCCTCTCATCCATAACTTGCCCCCATTTAATCTACCTATTCTAGTCCCTCCACATCTCTCCGTAACTATCTATTCTATTTTCCCTTCCTTGGGGTATCCTCCATTCCCATAAGTCCCTTACTTACTTGATACCTAACCTCTGGTTATGTGGATTGTAGCAACACCTTTTGAAGGCTTAAAAGCTAACATCCACATATAATTTTTTAAAAAGCATACAATATTTGTTTTGGGGGGTCAAATGAGTTTTTCTAACTATCCATTTACCTGAAAATTTCATAATTTTAAGTTTTTTAAATAGCTAGATAATAGTCTAATTGTATAAATGTATCACACTTTTCTTATCTATTCATCAGTTGATGGACATCTAGGCTGTTTTTAATTTCTGGCTACAATTAATAGAACAGCAATGAACATGGATGAGCAAGTATCTCTGTACTGAGCTATAGAGACCTTTGGGCATATGGCCAAGAGAGGTATAGCTGGATATTGAGGCAGATTTGTTCCCATCTTCCTGAAGAACTGCCACACTGATTGATTACCATAGTGGCTGCACAAGTTGGCAGTCCCACCAGTAATGAAAAAGTGTTCCCCTTTCCTCATATATTAACTAGCCAGCAAGAGCTGTCATTTGTTTTATTGATCTTGACCAATTTTAACAAAGCTTTTATATGTGTTTCCAAACATGAATAAGGATCACAAATAAACAGGCAAATGATGAAATATAAAAAATAACCCCAAAATGTACTAAATTCAAGAGGTCATAGGGTCATAACACAGCCATAGAGTACTTGCCTAGGATGCACAAGGGCCCAGGTATGATACCTAGCAGTGTCTACCAGATTTAAAGGTAGGTAACTTTAAACTGAATATGATTCATACCTGTAATTCCAACATTTGAAAGAATGAGGCAGGAGCATTATCAGAGTTCCATACCAGCCTGAGCTAAAGATTGACTTCTAAACCTGCCTGGACTTCAGTGTGAAAACATATCTCAAAAGAGGAAAAACTAAGACTTAAATTCCTTCTGAGAATATGTTTATTTTTAAAAATAATTCATCTTTATGTGAGTGAGTACTTATAGAGGCCTAGAGAGTGCTCTGATTCCCTCAAGCTAGAGTGACAGTTGGGTTTTAGCCAATAAATATGGATCCTGGGAATCAAACTTAGGTCCTTTGGAAGAGCACAAGCACTTATAAGCACTTAGATATCCATCTAGCCTTGCAAGAATATATTTCCAAAGGTCAGATTAAAGTTGAAAGACAGCCAAAGAATCAAGCACCATATCATTAGCAGATAAGGCAACTAATGAGAAAGTAGCTGCCTCTGTTTATAACACTTTTAAAGCATTGTGATTCATACTTTGCAATGTTAGAGATGAAATAGGTAAAGAAAATTTTTTCTGTGACATTGTAGAATTTTTAATAGTGGGAAAGAAGAACCACCATGTTTAAAATTAGTTTTAGAAATTGTCAAAATTATGGAAAATGTGCAAGGATTGGTTAAGATTTAAAAGGAAAAGTTTTTTATCTAGGAAAAGTATTCTGTTAGATATCACATTTTTATAGGAAACCAGTTAAATTGCCAAGTGCCTGAAGCAAAGGTGTAAAAAAATTGCCAGGGGGTGGTGGTGCACCCCTTTAATCCCAGCACCTGAGAGGCAGTGGCAGGTGGATCTCTATGAGTTTCAAAGCCAGCCTGGTCTACAGAGCAAGTTCCAGGACAGCCAGAGCTGTTACACAGAGAAACCCTGTCTCAGGAAACAAAACAAAAAAAAGTGAATAATTATCAGACTGAGTTAAACAGAATCACATCTCACCTGATAAAATCTGTGATGAACAAAAATATTGAATACAAACATCATAGGACAGAAAGTAGAGAAATCATTTCTCAGATTACTGATTCTGTATATAATCACATATTGCAAGAATATGGGACACATGAAGAACTTCCTTTATGACATGAAATGCAAAGCTGCTTTCCTGGTAAGGTAGCTTTGATGACTGGTGAAGTTTTAAATAGTCCACTAGGAACAGTTAGCTCAAAAGATACACATTCTAATCTCTTCAGTGAGCAGAAATGTGCTGGAATTTTTGGCAAGACATGTGAGTACGCTTTTAAAATGAACACTGGGCTAGAGAAAAATGAGTTGGGTTAAGATTCAACTGAAGATGAACTTCCACAGTAAAATAATTCCTCACCGTGGGAAATGACCAATTAATATCCACACAGATATTGCCACGGAACAGTTAGAAATCATTTCTGTAAAAATACAGGCTCTTGAAGAGCTCCAAATTTACCACATATCTACAGGAGGACAAAGCATGGAATTTCTGAGAACATCAGTAAGTGGAAATTATTATTTCATGGACTCATTCACAGCAATAAAGAAAAGGAAACAATGAATCCCATTGGACAAGGCTGGACAACTCAAAGTAAAACCCCTACAGGTAAGTGTGATAGGCACTGGGGGAAAGAAATGAACAGCTAGTGAGAGCTTGCTGCCCTTCAGTGACTTGGTTCTTCAGAGAGGTTTATGAAATGCATTTGTAAAATAAGGTCAATTTGTCTCAGCCCAGTAGAATTGAATAGTCTTGATTCATGCAGTATAATGTTCTGCCTTCCTGGAAAGTATTGCATTAGCTCTATGGTTCAGTATAAATGTATCAAGGTGTTTTACACTAGCCAGTCATACTGACCTATCACTTCCTAATAGTCTGAACAGCAAACCACACTTGAGCCAATTTGGCAATCTTTACAATTCTAACATCTTTTTTGATGAATTCATAGTATCATGACATTATAGAGATGTAAATGGGTCAGTTATATCAACTCACCTAGCCTGCACTACGCATTTAAACTAACAAATTTAAGGCTCCACAATAGATCCAATTTTTCCCTCAAAAGCATTCATCAACAGACTGCAGGCTCCTGAGATTTCACTCATCTTATTTCAATTTCATGACATAAGAATTTTCCCGAAGATGGACTTACAACTTTTGACACCATATTCTCATTTAATACCAAAACCCTTTGATGTAAATGAGCCTCTAACATTGATGGTGTGCTTTTGTATTAGAATTGAAGCCTATGGCTTAAAAACTAAGCAGATTCAAGGACACCAGCTTGCCTGAAGCATAAGCCAAGAAGCATGCTTTACTTATTATTTTCCAACCCACTGGACTGTCTCCAAGCTGGTGAGTCCATTGATGTGTTTACTTTTCAGTCCCAAATACAGAGAATTTTATGGGCTTGGACATTTCATTCATGTGAAATCTCCTTTGTCCTTAGATAACTGAACCAGATGAAAATCCTTTCCAACTCTAAAAGGTTCATTTCTCCCTGGGTTCTCCAATTTACATTAACTTTCAGTACATAGTCTTCATTTTTAGGTGTATAGTTTCTTGGGCACAGATATGGATGACCCAACTATAGAGCATAATCCCAAGTCAATGTTTAATCAACTTCAGAGACTTCTACCCCAGTTCTTATTCTTGGTTACCTGCTCTTTTCACTTGAATCCTTTATCAATATTTGAACCATCTCTTCATTGCAAAGGCTCAGAAAAGAATATTTAATCCAAAACAACTCTCTGGCCTGTCTTTTTTTTTTTACTTTATCTTAAATTTCTAATAGCGTATATTAATTAAGACATTTAATTATGATATTTCCATAGATGTAGATGCGGTACTTGGATCATGTTCACCTCTCCTTCTTTTTCTTATCCTCTTGACCTTCCCTTTTTTCTTCCCTCTTCCACCCTCTTGGTGGTTCCTCCTTCTACTTTCACAAACATCCCTTTTCCCCCATAGTGTCCACCCATGAGAGTAAATATACAGTGTTTCTTTTTGTCAAGCTGACTTACTTCACTCATCACTACTGTCTCCCTTTTTATCCATTTTTCTGCTAACAAGTTCAATATTCTTTTTGTAGTTTTATTCCTTTTAAAATGTGCTTGTTTCTTTGTTTTACAGCCTGGCCTCAGTTTCCCCTTCCTCTACTCTCATTCCTTCCCTCCACCTCCCCTCTGTTCCCACCCCCCAATCCACTCCTCCATTTCTATTCAGGAAAGGACAGGCCTCCCACAGATATCCATAAAACATGGCACAACATTGTAGTAAGACTAAGCACCTCCCTATGTATTAAGGCTGAGCAAGGTGACCCAATGTGAGGAGTAGCATCCCAAAAGCCAGTAAAAAGAATCAGAAACAGCCCCTGCTCCCACTGTTCAGAGTCCCCAAGAAGACCAACCTACACAACTGTAAATTATATGCAGAGGGCCTAGGTCAGTCCAATGCAAACTCTGGTTAGTGGTTCGGTCTCTGTGAGCCCAGGTTATTTGATTCTGTGGGGTTTTTTTTGTGGTCTCCTTGACCCCTCTGACTCCTACAATCCTTTCTCCCCCTCTTCTGAAGGATTCCCAGAGCTCTGCCTAATGTTTGGCTGTGCGTTTGCATCTATTTCTATCAGTTGCTGAATGAAGCCTCTCTGGTGACAATTGGGCAAGGCACCTATCTATTAGTACAGCAGAATATCATTAGGCATCATTACACTGACATTTTTTCCATGTTTGGTTATATCCTAGGTCTCTGGGCCATCCACCCTCTGGGTCCTGTTGCTCCAGGTAGTGTCAGGAGTGGGCTTACTCTCCTGGTTTGGGTTTTAGGCTAGGCTAGTCATTGCTTGGCAACTCCCTCAATCTCTAGGCCACCATTACCCCCAGCACATCCCATGGGCAGGACAAACTGTAGGTTGAAGGCTATGTGGCTGGGTTGGTGTCTCAATTCTTCCACTTAAAAATCTTGCCTGGTCACAGGAGATGGACAGTTCAAGCTACTTATCTCTTATTGCTAGGAGTCTTAGCTGAGGTCATTCCTGTATATTCCTGGGAGATTTTCATTGAGTCAGATTTCTACTTGACCCCAAAAGTCCCCCCTTTCCAGTAGTCTCATTCAGTACTCTCCCCTTCCATCCCCAACCTCAACCTGATCACTCATGTTCCCATCCCCACCTGCCTACATTCACTCATGAAATCTCTTCTATTTCCCCTTCCCAGGGAGATCTGGGCATCCTCCCACCTTGAACTCTCCTTGTTACCTAGTCTCTTTGGGTCTGTGGATTGTAGCATGGTAAGCCTTTATTTCACAGCTAATATCCACTTATGAGTGAGTACATGCCATGTTTGTCTTTCTGGGTCTGGGTTACCTCACTCAGGGTGATTTTTCCTAGTTCTATCCATTTGCCTGCAAATTTCCTGATATTATTGTTTTTAAAGGTTGAGTAATATTTCATTGTGTAAACATACCACATTTTCTTTATCCATTCATTGGTTGAGCGACATCTAGGTTATTTCCAGTTTCTGGCTATTATAAATAAAGCTTCTATGAAAATAGTTGAGCAAGTGTCTTTGTGGTATGATTGAACATCTTTTGGGTATATGCTCAAGAGTGATATAGCTAGATCTTGTGGTAGATTGATTCCCATTTTTTCTGAAAAACCGCTATATTGATTTTCAAAATGGCTGTGCAAATTTGCACTCCCATCAGCAATACAGAGTGTTCCCATTGCTCTATATCCTCTGTAGCATGAGCTGTCACTTGTATTTTTTGATCTTAGCCATTCTGACAGGTGTAAAATGGAATCTCAGAGTCGTTTTGATTTACATTTCCATGATGGCTAAGGATGTTAGATAGTTCTTTAAGTGTGTCTGTCTAGAATTCTGTTTAGATCTGTACCAAAAATTTTAATTGGATTATTTTTTTGATATCTAGTTTCTTGTGTTCCTTATGTATTTTAGAGATCAGCCCTCTGTCAGATGGGGGGATAGTGAAGATCTTTTCCTATTCTATAGGCTGCCATTTTGTTCTATTTATGGTGTCCTTTGACTTACAGAAAATTCAGCTTCATGAGGTCCCATTTACTATATGTTGATCTTAGTGTCTGTGATATTGGTGTCTTGTTCAGGAATTAGTCTCCTGTGTCAATGCATCTTCTATTAGGTTCAGTGTAACTGGATTTATGGTGAGGTCTTTGATCCACTTGAACTTGCGTTTTGTGCAGGGTGATAGATAGGCATATATTTGTATTTTTCTACATGCAAACATCCAATTATACCAGCACCATTTGTTGAAGATATTTTCTTTTATCCATTGCATAAATTTGGCTTCTTTGTCCAAAATCAGGTGTCCATGGGTGTGTGGATTTATATCTGGGTTTTTAATTCCATTCCATTAATCCACCTGTTTGTTTTTATGTCAATACCATATGTGTAAGCTATAGCTCTGTAGTAGAGCTTGAATTCAGGGATGGTGATACCTCTGGAAGTTCTTTTATTGTACAGGATTGTTTTAGCTATCCTAGGTTTTTTGTTTTTCCATATGAAGTTAAGTATTGTTCTTTCAAATTGTGTAAAGAATTATGTTGAGATTTTAATGGGGATTGCATTAAATCTGTAGATTGCTTTTAGTAGAATGGCTATTTTTACTATGTTAATCCTACTGATCTGTTGCTGGATCCTAAGGGCTCCCTCAGGGGAAAAAGTAAGAGGTCTCAATGACACAGACACCTGGAGTCAGTTGAAGGCAAACAGCAGACTTGTTTATTCAATAATGGGGGAAGTACTGTGGGATAATGCCTTTGTACACTGGTTTAATAAAACACTGATTGGCCAACTTCAACTACAGGGAAGGCCTTATAGACATGCATAACCTCCTGTGGAGGCTATGAGTTGGATATCTAAGAGCCATTAACAATACCTGTAGGTCTTAGTGGCCGCCCATTGTTGCTGGATGTGCTGTAGCTGTAGGAGACACTTAAAAAGGAGAAAGATTAAAAGCACCACCCCACCAATCAAAACATAAGTGAGAATCCAGGAGGGATCAAACCGCATTTTTATATTATACTAAACCTTTTCAAAGAATAATCAAAGGCCATAACCTTTGCCCTTGTCTGATTTAATTGGAAAATTTCATGTGTTAGCTGTAATGAATAATATAGAAACTTAGCTGACCATGGGCCTTTAATATATTTAAACTAGCTCCCAGACTGTTAAACTAATGTACCTCATCTCAAAAGGCATCATACAAAATGAAGAAAAGCAAGGGTCCACAAGTCTTCAGCTTTTAGAGGGGCAATGTGAGCAAGAAAGGGGAGTATATACATTACATGCCTGGGTTATTTCCACCTTGGTGGAAGCAGGCTAATCTGTGGCCAGGTGCACATCTCTTGCTGGGACCAATATTGACATAGTGGCATTCTGAGGAAAAAATAAACATACCTTCTCCCATAGATTAGCAGGGAGTCTGGCTGATGCCATTTGAGGAAGATAGGATCTCTCCATCTCACCAGGGGTGGGGCATGTTCCTTGGCAGAGACACCCAGTGCTTATATGCCAGGTTGAATCCTTAGTCATCAAAACTGAGAATGTTCATATGGAAAAGGGCCACTCTTAAGGCCAGATGAGGATCTCTCCTAGCCTCTGGTGAGATAATCGTTGCCAACAGAGTCTTAAGAGCTCTCTTGGTCCTCTCAACAATGGCTTATCAATGTGGATTGCAGGGGATGCCAGTGGTATGGGAAATCTTCCAGGACCCCAGAAAGTCATTTAACTGTTGAGAGACATAGGCAGGGCCATTGTCAGTCTTAAGTGCCCAAGGTACCCCCATAACTACCATGGCTGACTTAAGGGCCTTGATAACATTGACAGCCTTCTTCCCAGAAAGGATGAGACATAAACAAAGGAGGAACAGGTATCTATTTCCACATTAACATACTTAAGATTGCCAAAAGGGGCATAATGAGTAACATCCATTTGCCAAATTGCATTGGGTAATAAACTACAGGGGTTGACTCCTGTGTGTTGAAACGGTCCTAAGGGGGCAAGAGGGGTACAAGTTGCACATGCCTAGGACAAATGTTTACATTGGGAAATTGGTAATTCTGGAGGAAATCTATGCAAATTCTGTGGAGACAGATGAAATTGTTGGTGAAGAGCCCTGGCTTGCTCTAGGAGATCCATACTGACTATTAACATGATGATGTCTGTGACCTCATTTCCTCAAGCCAATATTCCAGGTAATTTGGAGTGAGATCTAATATGTGACAGGTACTAATGCTCAGCCCTCTAATTTGGGACATTTTGTATGAGCAGCATAGTGCTGGTGATGGGGGTCAGTGAGTCTTTGACTTAAGAAAAGGCTAGCACACAAACTGCCTATACAGCATACTTGGTGTCAGAAAAAATATTAACAGGCTTGGTCTGGCACTCCACTAGAACCTTGAGGAGGGTCAATAGCTCACCCAATTGAACAGAACCATGGTTAGGGATAACATATGTAACATCTTTGGAGCCAGGACACTGGATAAGAATACCATATCTGTTTTTATTGGAATCTGAAAAGGCCAGGGTGGCACGAAGAATGAGATTGAAGTGGGGCACTGCATGAGATTATCTTTATTGGAAGTGTGGGGAGTTCTGCTAAGATCTTGTATTTTTGGCAAATGATTGTCAATAGTTCCTGTGAATCCTGCAACCATTTCCTGGAATGAGATAGAATCTGCCCAGAGGGAATGGGTGTTCTTCAAAGAAAAGGAGAAGACAAGCTTATCTGGCTCTCATCCATGTTTTCTGTGCCAGCATCTGGGCCTTAAAGCTGAGTTAGAAGGACTGATAAAACTTAAAGGTGACCTTGTGGAGGTCAGAATGTACTTGGTATATCCATAGGAGGGGCCCAGAATGCCATAATACTAACAAAAATCCCCTGGTGTCCAGAGAATCATTGCTAATAAGGGTGTTTGGGGATAATGGCATTGCAGGCTGGAGGTGGCTGGAATGGTCAAACTCTTTCATAGCAACTCTTTAGCATCTTCAATAAGCCTAACCTTAGTGAAAAGACAGGCAAGGACCTCGAAAAATGAAAAGAGTTGTTTCATCTCTTGGTCAGGGATGGGTAAGAAAGCCAATTGACCATGCACATAATTGTAATTCTGAGAGTGAATGCAATTACTTCATTTCCAATTTAAAGGAAAGGGGGAAGACTTGATTAGCAATGGAAAATCCTAAAAAGGCAAAGGGGGTTACCATTTAGACCTTATCTAGAGCCACCATCAGATGTAACAATGCAAGATCTTCTAATACTCCCTTGTCAGTCTTTTGCAGAAAGCTAAAGTGTGCCAGGAGGAGATCATCCAGTATAATGGATCAGAAGAACATTCCTAGGGACATTGACCAAAGCTTGAGGAACATATGACTGGCAAGTAGTGGGGTTATTCTTCATTCCTTGGGGAAAAACAGCCCATTGATATCTCTTAGCTGGTTTATGCATATTAGGTTCCCACACAGTAAAGGCAAAATGATCTCAATCCTGTGGAGCCAAAGGAAGTTGAAAAAAAGCAATCACTAAGATCTGTAGCTGAAGTTTTTCTTTCGGGGTCCCGCCAAGCCCCGGCAGTCCTGTAGCCCACTTATAAAATAAACATACGGACACCTATATTATTTCAACTGCTTGGCCATTAGCTCAGGCCTGCCATTGTCTAGCTCTTATTCTTATACTCAGCCCATTTCTGTTAATCTATATGTCGCCACATGTTCCATAGCTTTACCTGCTGTCTTTACATGATGTTCCTGAATGGCAGGCTAGCAATCAATCATCCACAGCAAATATCTAAAACTAATATATAATAAGATGGAAGAATAGTGCTAGGGTGGGGGAGGCCTGGCTGTGTAGACCCCATTTTTTCTATTAGACCATTAACTAGATGAAGATCCTGCAGGAAGTGGTAGTGTCCCAATTCCTTTGGAGTAACAAATATAGGGGTATTATGTTTACTTGTTGATGATATTATGTGCCCCATCTTTACCTGTTCTGCAACTAATTTCTTTAGGATTGACAGCTTGGGTTCAATTATAGGCCACTGTTCTACCCATACTTCTTGATCCCAGAGCCATGTCAATGGAATAGGGCTAGGGGGCTCCATCACAGTAGATCTTTAGGAGACAGTGGCCCTTAGAATTGAGGGTGTGGATATCATGCAGGATTGTGGACTGTAAGACCTGCCTTTTCATGGACCTCAATGTCATCAAAAAGGCCCTGTCATCTGTACTTAGGACAATACCCATATTCTCCAAAATACCTCTGCCCCACAGGTTCCTAGGTACAGTGGAAATGATATGATGAATGGCTCCCCAATTGCCATCTGTGTAGCTGGAGAGCTTCTCTCCAGGTCCTGCCAAGCCCTGGCAGTCCAACAGCCCACTTATAAAATAATCACTCAGATGCTTATATTATTTAAACTGTTTGGCCTAATGGCTCAGGCTTCTTGCTAGCTTATATCTTAAATTATATATCTTAAATTAACCCATTTCTATTAGTCTATATGTTTATAGACATGGCTTACCAGTACCTTACATCTCGCTTGTCATGACGGTGGCTGGCAGTGTCTCTCTGCCTCAGCCTTCCACTTCCCAGCATTCTCTTCTCTGTTTGTCCCACCTATACTTTCTGCCTGGCTACTGGCCAATCAGTGTTTTATTTATTAACCAATCAGAGCAACACATTTGACATATAGAATATCCCACAGCACATCTAGATCCATAAAATGGCCCCCATGAGTGGTCATCTTAGAATCTTATTGGCCTCCAACATCACTGATCAGAGGGCAAGGTTTAAACTTCCAATGAGGGAAGTGAAGCACCTCAGTCTTGGTTAAAATGGTGAGATCTGTACCTGTGTAAAACCAAGCCTTTGACAGCTTGTCCATCAAGACAGATGGTCAGCATTGGGAAGTGTGGAAAAATGGGCATTGTCCAATAGATTTTTGGATTTCCATAGCCTATTCTTACTGTTACAGCTGAGGAATGCCCTGCCTGGAGTTTAAAGGGGCTGATATTTCAGCAGGCTGTGACCTGCAATCATTTGCCCAATGATTGCATCTGGGGCATAGGGACCTAGGTTTTGCCTGGGGGGCAGTCATGCCACAAATGGCCTGGTTTTCCACATCCCCAGCAAGTTCTATCTACCTGAGGGCCCTTGGGAGTATCATTAGCACACTGCCTCTCAGTGAGGAGAGTGTCCAGGGAGGTGATAAGAGCAGCAATGGGGCCAGTGCTGGAGTCGAGATCTTATGTGGCCTGCACCCATTTGTGTATGTCCTCATTTTATATGGCTGCAACTGCATTACAGGTTTGGGCATTAAGCCCCTCCCAAGTCAGCTGCTTAATTAATATATCTCTAGTGGGGTCCTCATGCACTCTGTGCTCTCCTGCCTCATTGACAAATGGGCCAGGAAGTTGGTGAAGAGCTCCCCTAGCTGTTGAATAAGATTGTGAAAGTAAGCCAAGAGGTCCTGGGGAGTACAGGCTCTAAGGGCCTTGAGAGCCAGGTCTGAGACCTGTTGAAAATAGGCATTCAAGCCAATGTATGCCTGATGCACAGGATGGACATATTCCCCACACCCTGTGAGCATATCATAGGTCACTGGGACATAGTAAGATGGTCATCTAGGCCTAGGATTCTGCCTGATCATCATAGGCTGATCTCCAACTGAGAAAGACCACAGACTCCAACACAGCTTTAAGCAAATGGTACCAACTGAAATAAGTTTATAACTGTATGGACCATTGAGCAAGGATCTGCTAAAACTAGGGGGAATCTGGACCTGACTCATTGGCTGTGTTCCAGATGAGGGAGAGTTCGGCTATGGGGGTGGGAATCCAGGGCTAGGCACTGGCATTTGGGCCCACATTGACTGGGAAGGCTTCTATGGGCCTACAGACTGACAGTGCTCAGGCTGTGAGGGTTGTAAGAGGCCTGGCACTGTGGGAGAGTAGCCACCTCCTGAGACAGGTGAGTGCTGGAGTAGACTGCCCTAAGAATACCATAGCAGAGGCATAGCCACCTGCAGTGGTGGTGGAGAAGAGGAGGGAGCAGCATATGACTTAATGACAGCTGTGTTCCCCTTGACAGATTTCATGGGGACCAAACTATCTGTCTCCTCATCCTCATATGTTGTAGAGATATCCAACATGGAAGGAGTGATGGTGATGAAAAGATTACCTATCTTTTAGAGGGAATCAGCAAGCAAACAACAGTCAGAGAGAAGATGACAGTCAACAGGAGTGGAAATTTGTATCGAACCCTAATGTCTTATGCTTAGTGAGGGATATCCATGTCTTTTTAGGCCACGGCCATATGCTCACACAGAGTCTCTGGACAAGCCTTGATTCCAGCCCTTGGGGGTCAGTCCTTATGTGGAGGTGCAAAGCAAACTGAAACAGAAAAAAAAAAATGTGCCTTCCTAATGGGATGGGCAGACAAACATAACAGACAACACAAAAGAAGGAAATGAGGGGTCTCAATGCTTACCTGCTGAATGGACCAAAAGAACACAACACTGAGGGGCCTTCTCACTGACACACTCTCTTGAGGGGCACTGTCCAGCTCCTCAAGTGAAAGGAGGGAGACAATCAGAACCAGCACCAGAAAGTGAAAGTAACAGAAGCCCCACATTCAAGTGCCAGATGTTGATGGATCCTAAAGGCTTCCTGGGGGAGAGTGTGAGAAGACATGGGTCAACAAGACAGATACCAGGAGTCAGTTAAAGGCAAACAGCAGACTCATTTATTCAATAATGGGGAAGGCCTTATATACCCTCCTCCCAGCCACCTAGGCTGTATCCCAACATGGTGGCATTGTGTGGTCAACCCTCATTGGCTGAGCATGATCAGGAACTCTAACTGCACCTGTTGCTAGGCCCTCAGGCAGACTCCAGGTTGGCTCATAAGGAAGTACTTTATGTGCATGCCTTGGCAACTGGTTTGAGCCAGTTTCCTTGACCCTACTACTCTGATCCATGAGCATGGGAGATCTTTCCATTTTCTGATATCTTCTTCAATTTCTTTCTTCAAAGACTTAAAGTTATTGTCTTGCTTAGTTACACTAAGATATTTTATATTATTTTTGACTACTGTTAGGTGTGTTGTTTCCCTGCTTTCTTTCTCAGCCTGTTTATTGTTTTTATATATGAGGGCTACTGCTTTTTTGAGTTAATATTATATCCAGCCACTTGAATAAAGGTGCTTATTGGCTATAGGAGTTCCCTGGTAGAATTTTTGGAGTCACTTACATATACTACCATACCATCTGCAAATAATACTTTGACTTCTTCCTTTCCAATTTGTATCCCTTTGATCTCCTTTAGTTGTCTTATTGCTGTAGCTAGACCTTCATGTACTATGTTGAATTAAATATGGAGAGAGTAAACAACCTTGTCTCATTCCTGATTTTAGTGGAATTACTCTGAGTTTCTCTCCATTTAATTTGATGTTGGCTCAGATTTTTGGCTGAGAGACTTTTAATGGCTGCTTCTATTTCCTTAGTGGTTATAGGTCTATATAAATTGTTTATCTAAGTTTAGTATTATTTATGGCAGAATAAAACTTCATTGTGTATTTACCTAATAGTCTTTTCTCTTTTTCTTCCTTGTTGCTTTTGTTTTGTTTGCATATACTCATTGTATATAGTACTGGGTTTCAGCAGAAAATATTAATTCAAGGATATCATGTATTTTAATATGTTTCACCCCATAGCCTCCAACTCTCCTTACTCTCCATGCTCCTGTTAATTCCATTAGTCCTCTAAACAGTTTCATTTTCACATGATGTAACTACAAAATGTCTCAGTTCCACAAATGAGAGGAAACACACAAATTGTTTTTTTGAGTCTGACTCAATTCACTTAATACAATAATCCCTAGTTGTATTTTTTTCCTGAGTATTAAATAATTTTGCTCTTATTTGTGGCTGACAATGAAAGTAACAACAGATTGAAAAGAAAGCATTTAGAATAGAAGAAAACCTTTTCTAGCTGTAGATATGGCAGAAGATTAATGTCTAGACTATACAAAGAATGCAAAAAACTGAACAATAAGAAATCAATAAGTGACCAATAAAATAAACATGGTCCTCAAGAAATGAGTTAAAAATGGCCAATAAACTAGAGAAAAATTTCAACACCACTAGCCCCCAGGAAAGTACAAATTAACACTACATTGAAATTCCATCTCACTCCAGTCAAAATAGCCATCATTAATAAAACAATAACAACAAATTAAGAAAGAATAACAACATATCCTTGACACTTATAATTGGAGCTAAAGCTATTTAAGGAAAAGAAACAGATGCAAGCAGCTCAGCGATGACCGATGTTTTGCAGCAACCTAGACAGAAATGTCCCATCCACCCATCCTCTGCATGAAAGAGGTGTTTATAGGAAGAATAGTCATTGAGTTGGAACCTAGACAACTCCTGAGTCAATAAAACACCAGCAGGGCTTCTTCATTTGCTGTTTGGAGGCACCAAAATTTCCCAGCATACAAGATACATGCAAATTACAACCTCATATGGTGACAAAATCCAAGGCATTCTAGAACATGTTTTTATCTTTTGAACTGCTGTTCTCCTCTATCAGCACAGATAATCAAAATTGATTGTTTCCATTTTCCCAGAAGTCTCTTATTCATATTGTCACACAAAAGATATTCCTTTAGTATAGCATTTATTTGAAAAACTGATCTGTAATATTACAAAGAGATGTTGGAATATAAGATTGATAATGCAAATTAATTTAAAGTTTCTATGGTATCTTCAAAGGCAAAAGAAATGGGAAAAGTCAATTATTTAATTATACCTCTCTTTTACTTGAGCTTTCTTCAACATTACAAAATGGAAAGTGACTAGAAAGTCTAGAAGACTCAAATATTGTATACTTTGAAGCTTCTGTTGGGAATGTGCTCAAAGGATTAGCACTAGAATAGCTGGGAGTTAACTTTCAGAGACCTTTACAATTTTGGTCATTATCCATCATTTTAAAAATTCCAAGTTAGGTAAAATCTTGTGCTTTTAATGAAAATTTCCATATTTAGATTGCTGTCTGATTAGTTCTTTATTAAAATGCTCAGAAAAAAACATTATTACTAAATCTCTTATAAAATCTTCCTAATAAGTCAGGAAAACAGAATATAGTTAAAATACATTTGTGCACTTGGCATTTTTAGGCAAATAGAAGGAATTTGGTTTTATTCAAACTAAAGAACTTGATTCTCATCTTTGAACTACAGTGATACCTGATAATTGATAGATATAGATGAGCAAATATTGCTTAAGGTGTTCACTTATTTCTTCATTTAAATATATCATTAATCTGTGAGCCTTACTTGAAGACAGTTTAAGTTGAAACTAGAAACCATATAAAATTAATTTATTATAGTTGAAGCACAAGAGAAATGACTACAACAATTGTTCTTTAATACCGATTGTTTCTTTGATTCCAGATAGTTAGCAGAAATATGTTTCAAGACTTGACAGAACCTAACATCATTGTGGTAGAACTACTAAAAAGACATCAGAAGTGACAAAAATCTTGGCACTTGCTTAATAGCTCATGACACTGATTAGGAACAAAAGTGAGAAAATGTAAGATTCAATGAAGAGGTTGTTTTAGCAGAGTTAATAAAAGAAGGATTTTTAGGAGGTCTATTTAGAGACCCCATGGAAGAAGACACATGAATCATTGCAAACGCAGTGACTTCTTCAAAACAACAGTAACCAAAAAAAGTCTGAAAAAAAACCAACTTTTAGCAAATGTCATCCCAAACCATTATAAAACAATCCCAACTGAATTGATGGACTTTAATGAGTTTGGTTGTTCAAATAAAAATGGCCCCCATAAGCTCATATATTTGAATACTTGGTATCTAATTTCTGGAACTGTTTGGGAAGGATGAGGAGTTATGACATTGTGGAGGGGGTGTGTCATTGGTGGCAGGCTTTGAGGTTTCAAAAGACTCCCTCCATTCTCTCCCTCTACCTCATAGTTTTGTCTCAAAATGTGAGTTCTTAGCACAAGGCTTCATTGCCATACCTACTTGCCTGCTGCCATGATCCCCATCATAATGGCCATAGACTTGAAACTTGAAACTATAAGCCCCATATTAAACATCTTTCTTTTGTAAATAGCCTTGGTTATGGTGTATTATGCCAGCAATAGAAAAGTAACTACTGCCAGTAGCCAAATCAGGGGAGCAGCAGGTGGCAATTGACTTCAGGGGATTGGCCCACCAGGAAGCAAAGCTCTGATGAGTGAAACTCAGATAGGCAAGCCCCAAGAGCCTCAGCCCCAGAATGTCTCTTACTACTGTTATATCTTTACATGTTTGCCACTGCCATTTTTCTCTGGTATCTGGCATGGTGTGAATGGGTGTGGGGAGATCCTCACTGACCTTAGTGTAGTATGATTATCTCACGAAAAATATTCTATTCTACCAGACATTTTTACCTGTGGATTACTATGAAGATGATTTCTTCCTAAGCTGTGCAGTTTAACAGAAGCAATGATCTTATACAATAGTGTCAGTTTAAATAGAATTTTGGTGATTGGGGGCTTTTAGCAAATATAGTAAGGGATTATGACAGAGATTAGTTTAGTGGAAAAATTAACACAGGTAAAGGTAGGATAAAATGTTGCCCCTGCCTCTAATAAAGCACAGGTTTCAGAGGATAAAAATAAAACAAGAAGTGTCACACAGCTAGAGCACATGAGTTTCTATCAAGGAGCTGTATAGACTGTGGCTTAGGTTAATGATTAAGAAAGACAACTGAGTCCCAGTAGCCTAGCTAGCTTTAATTCTTTTCATCTTAATGTTGGGAGATGTGTTCACAGGTTTCAGAGTGCATCATAGCTGAAATAACCTGTTGAAAATGACTTAAGGCTAGATTAAGATATATTTGTTAATGGATTTGTGGTAGAAAACAATTTAAAGTTTAGAAAGGCATACTTTTAAACAGCTGAAAGAGGGACTTGTTGAGGTCAGGGAACAAGAACAATGACAGCCTGGCTATTGCTGGATGACATACCATCCTTGCTAGGATTTGTTGGTGATCAAAGATGATGATTAATTCCTTGTACGCATTTCTGCCCTCAGCTTCCTGATATAAAAAAATATTGAGGAGTAGGTATGCACCATCAGTCAGTAGAGCTGACTGGTTGTTTTTAACATATAAAAGCTTAGATTTCTGATTCTTCTAAGATTTTTCATAAGATTACCTTTTTAGATAAATAATAAGAATAATTGCTCCTTTCTTCGTAACTGCAAAATGCAGCCTGCCAGTAAAAAAACTGGCTGAGAAAAACACCTTGCTTGCTTACACTCTGTTAATCTATAACAAGTTGCTTGGACAGGAATGTATGTGGGTTCTTGAGATGATTTGTTTTTCACCTGTAATATGTAAAATGTTTAATTATGTAAGGGTTATGGAGAATGTTTTTTACTTGTATTCATTGTAATCATTCTCTTGAAAAAATTGAATGTAACCACATTGTAATGTTTATATTACCTGAAATGTTTTGTTGGGATATATAAGCTATAAAGGAAAAATAAGAGACAGAACTGAGACAGAAGATGATAGAAGACTCAAGGAGTGTGTGTGTGTGTTCTTTCCCTTTTTCAACGGTCCCAGAGACTTAAATTTGACCCCCCTCACTGGCCCCAGAGAATTAAGTTTTACTCCCTCAGATAGAAAAGTCAAGTTGATTGATAGTCCAAGACTCCATAGGCTTCCCCTCAAACCCTGATCTGCTGGAGGCTGGTTCTCAAGACAGTGATAAGCTACAGCAATGAGAATATAATATTTAAAAAGTTGTTTATGAGACTCCTATGCAAATATCAAAACCATCCATTGAAACAGACTATTTTTGGAAGAAAAAGACACCATCTGTTGTAAATAAATAAATATGACTATTCATGGTGGGATTATGTAGAAACAATAGTTTCACAAACTTTGTCTAAGCAAAATACCTTTGTTAGAAGAAAAGCATAAAAGAATCTAAGCTAGATTCAGTCTCACTCAACTCTAATAATTAACAAGGCAAGCTATGTGGTCATGGGTCTGGGAAATGGAGGCATAGTTATCATGGAGTCATTAGCTGGATAAAATCACAAGAAAAACAAAAATTGGAAACCAGTTAGGAGAAATACAAGTTAATTTATGTAAATTAATGATTTCACCCTTTATTTGTACTTTGGTTGATAGTTATTTATTGTAAGTTTGGGGAACAGACATCTCCCAACAATGGGTAGGACCAG
Source organism: Onychomys torridus (assembly GCF_903995425.1). NCBI lineage: Eukaryota > Metazoa > Chordata > Mammalia > Rodentia > Cricetidae > Onychomys > Onychomys torridus. The sequence goes on along the minus strand of NC_050466.1, from coordinate 29,281,915 downwards.
AAGATAGTTTGAAAGAAGTAAAAAGATGGATGTAGATTGGGCCTGTCTGGTGGAATGTCTGCCACTGACTAGTTATATTACCCTTGGGGAAATTACATAGCAACTTTGTTTCCTTTAAAAACAACTCTAACAACTTGTGGGGACACAAGTTAGTCAACTTCTGTCGCTAAGCTGCTGCACTATGCCCTTAAATTTCACAATCTCTTTGACATGTAACTCCTGTCCCTAGATCCTTATCCTTTCAGTGATGTTCTGGACCCCACTGATCTTTTGAGTCTGCCTTACCCCAAAAATATATCATAGTATTTGGAATCTACAAATAAGTTAGGATTTACTGGTGAGACGACTTCCTGGCTTAACCATTCTCATGTCCAAATAACAAAAACCAAACAACAACAACAACAAAAAAAACCTACTACACTGAACCAGTGGAAAAAACGACAGATATACAACTCTAGTCAATTCAGGAGCTCAACTGGTAAACTTGCTCTGCTTTTTAGCATGCCATATGTGTCTCTGGTCAGAAATATTGGCCACATATAAATAATACAACTAATAAAATGTTACAGTACATTTTATTTTATTTATTTCATATCTTAATTTGTATAATATTTGAGTTACACATTTGTAGGTAGAAAAAATAAAATCTACAAAACTAGTGAATTCTTTCATTTATGGAATCATGAGTTTTCGCTCATTCAATAATGCACTGCCTTCATTTAATAAGTACAATTAACCCCCATGTGAAAGCTGGTCCCATCCCTCATGAGAGAGCTGGTCCAGCCCCTCACTATGGTGCAGATGGTGGCATGGGCCCTGCTCTCCTGCTCTGGCATTATTTGCTGGGGGAGGTTATGGGGGAGAGGGGGTGGACATGGGAAAGAAGATGAGCACGATAGGGTGCATGATTTAAGATTCCCAAATAATCAATAAAAAATAATGAAAGAAAAATAAATACAATTAATTAAAGTAATATAAATTATCTAAGAATATATAAGAGCCAGATGAAACTTGTACCCAGAGGAAGACTGGCCATCTCG